>NC_080162.1:95054999-95331015 GCF_950295315.1 Erinaceus europaeus | reverse complement strand
TTTCCATCCAAACTGAACTCAGAGCTTGGGAAAGAGGGGCAGACATACAGTTCTCTGGGAGATCAGAATCATTTTGCACTTTAAAAAAATCCAACTCCTACTTTCAAACCATTTGACAGCCCTGAGTACAAGTCCCAGGTTCATTGACTGCTGGCTGTGTGTTGTGGATTGTGTCCCTTTATCTCTCTGAGCACTGGTTTATGTGCATATAGTGAGAGGTGATGCTTCAGTGGGTCAATGTGGGCTTTGTGCCAGGTATCCTATAGGACTGTAGAGTGTGGGTTTTTACTCCTTCCTTTGAATTGGCTCATATCCAGAGCCTTTTCATTCCTCAAAGGTGCCCATTTTCTAACCCAAAGACCCAGCTATGATATTTGAGCCTGGGAAGGAACCAGTCAAGTTATGGCTGAAGTATGAAGCTGGGGACTGCAGATGTGATCCTGGAACATACTGGCACCACCTGCTCCATGGCAGCAGCCTCTGTTGTCTTGTGGTAGCACCTCTTCCTGCTCATTGAGTGCTTCCTGCCCCACTGCCCTTGTTGCAGTGGGACTGGGGGTCCTTGCTCATCATTAGGCAGTATAGCTCTGGGTCTGACTGCAGTCAGCTGGACTGATGGGGGTCAAATCCTGGACAGGTGATCAGGAAAAGGGGGATAACAATGTTCCACTCACTATGGGATATTTTAAGTTAACTGAGACACGTCCAGTGCTTTAAACAGTGTCTATCACATGTAAGAGTTAATTATTTATTAATTCCTACTATTATTAAGCCAGCTGTCCCCCTCCTTCCTTTGCACCCCACTAAGTCTACATCAGTAGAAAGAACCCATGAACCTGACACTAAGGATTGAGGTTGGAAACATTCTACTCTATAGGACATGTGTTTAAATCTAAGTTTTTCTGCCTTCCTGTGCAATATTGGACCAGATGCTTAACCTCTCTGAGTTATATGTCTTCATCTCTAAAATGAGAGCAATGGTACCTATCTGTCAAGAATACCAGAAGTCAAATACCAATATCAACATTGGCCAGATATATGATAATCTCCTGCGAATCCATAGCATCTGTGTTTGTAAGATACAGACTTAACCTTGCTCCTGTTAATTCAGTCCTCAAAGTTTTGCGACTGAGGAAAGATATGCCAGCAAGTTTATTTGGAGTGACCTGCCCACTGGAAACCCACCAACAGTTCTCTTTGTCTTTCCAATTTTTTTTTTTACCTCCAGATTATCACTGGGGCTTGGTGTTAGTACTATGAATCCACCATTCATGATGGCCATATTTTTCCTTATTTTTTCTTTTTCTTTATTTGATAGGACAGAATGAAATTGAGAGGAGTGAGAGACAGAGAGGGAGAGAGGAAAAATAGACACCTGAAGACCTGATTTACTGCACATGAAGCACCCCACACCCCGCAGGTGGGGACCTGGGGCTCTAACGCAGATGGTTGTGGGGGTCCTTGCACTTAGTAATATGTGCACTTAACTGGGTGAGCCACCATCTGCCCCCCTTCTCTATGTCTTCCCTGAATACATAGCATGCAAACCTGAATGACACAATAATACATAGAATATTGGTTCTGGGAAGTCAGGTGGTAGTGCAGCAGGTAAAGCGCAGGTGACGTGAAGCACAAGGACTGGCATAAGGATCCCAGTTTGAGCCCCTAGCTCCCCACCTGCAGGGGGGTCGCTTCACAGGTGGTGAAGTAGGTCTGCAGATGTCTGCCTTTCTCTCCCACTCTGTCTTCCCCTCCTCTCTCCATTTCTCTCTATTTTATCCATCAACATTGACAACAATAATAACTACAACAATAAAACAAGGGCAACAAAAGAGAATAAAGAAAATAAATATTTATTTAAAAAAAGAATATTGGTTCTGCCAAGAAAAGGTCACAGGCTAATAGGAAAGATACAAGTGGGCTGCAAACTATAGGCCGGGGTACAGGTGGTGTGATGGAGTGACAAAGGGCTAAGGGGAAATTCTGCCAGAAGCCCCAAGGGTCAGCACCAACACTGCAGGGGAGGGGCTGCTAGGGAGATCCAGATGAATTGGAGGCCCAGTGAAACCGTGCAGAACAGTGAGGCTGGAGTTAGAAGGACAGGTGGTAGTTAGTCACATGCAGATGAGAGTTGTCCACTGGGCATCAGAACTGTGAGGAGAGTAGTTTCAAGGAGGGAATAACGTGAGGAGAGAAGCAGAGGTAGACCAATGGGCCTCATGCAGGAACATCAAGAGCCTTGAGTTTCTCTGTAGGTAATAAGACGATTTAGTGTGTACACAGTGAGGGGAGAGGGAAAGCAGGTAGAGGAGGAAGAGAGGAAAACAGTGAGAAAGAGAGGAAACAAGGAAGATGAGATACTGTAAAATAACTGCTTCTTTATTGGGGAAAATCCAGAAATCAGATAAAATTACAATAAACAGAAGTCATTGTTTCTAACTGGCCAAAACCAGAAAAAATATCTTGTTGATAGATATTGATGCAGATATGTGTGTGTGTGTGTGTGTGTGTGTGTGTGTGTATCCTCAACATAGATATATTGTATGTATATACTTAAATTTTACCCTGATAGGATATTTTCAGTATGCAGACGTTTCTTGTAATATCCTCATTCAAAGCTACTTTGCTTCCCCTCTCCTTATCATCCTGCAGTGATTAGCATGCCTGGTAGCCATTTATAGTCTGCAAATTAATTCCTCATAGTGGGGTTCTTGCTGGGGTCTGAATCTGATTTGTCAAGGTGCACTATATAGTAAGGAGAGTTACCCATCATCAGTAATAGAATGGCAGTGTTCACATGCAACACTTGGGAAACATGAATGTGGTGTGAGTGGTGATGATCTCTTGGGGTTCGTGATTGCAGTCACATAAGAACATTTGGGATAGGTGTGGGTAAATGGGAAAAAATGCCAACAGAAGCTGGGATGAGACAGCCACATGCATGAGGGGGAAAGGTGTTGAGAAGTCACAGGCGCCTGCTGGGTGGGATGTGTCCCACCTGCTAGGTATGAGGAAAGGGAGCAAGGTGTACGCACATGATGCCACATGCCCAGTGCAAGGCATCTTGCGTGAGCTCTGCACATGACCTTCCAACTCTAGGAGGTTCCTACAAACATTCTTCCCGGTTAACAGGAGAGGAGTCCAAGGCACCACACATTTCATGACTTATCTAACCTCATAGTCAGTAAATTATATGAGCAAGGCTTCAATCCTGACTCTGGGGTCTGCCTAGAGCCAGTCAGTCACTCCATAAGTGAAGCACCATTGATTGCTAGCATGCCCTCCCTTCAAGTTCTATTTGGGTTTGCATTTTCAATGCAGTATTCTTTCTGGTGACAATATTGGCTTTATTCTAAAGATGAGAACACAAAGGTTCAGGAAGAAGTAACTGAATGACAGTCCTGCTGCCTAGTGTCTCCAATTGCAATTTCATGTATCTTTCCAAAGAACAAGGCTATCTGGACTGTTTTCAGCATGCATTTGCTGAACCCTAGGGTGGTGGACCAGGAAAGGCCCTTGATCTAGCAGAGACCCCAATTTTCCTGTCATTTGTCACTACTTTCTAAGCAATAACTGCACTCTGGCCTCATGAAGGGATCAGGGATACAGGCATACAACCCATTCTCTTAGAACTTGTGTTTTAGGGGTGAAAAGGAACAAGAAGGGGTTATGTATCAGGTGCTAGGAAGTGACATGAAGACTAATGATGTAGGGGTCAGACAGGGCTGCTCTTCTAGTCAGAGAGCCAAGGGCTCCCTTTCGTGGGGTGACATTTGAGCAGAGGCTTGAGGAGAAAGCTGTGACCCTGGAGGAGATGTTATGAGGACATAAAGAACAGCAGAGGCAAATCCCTGGCGTGGAAACTTCCTGCTGGGAGGGCAAGATGGCCAGGGTGAGTGGGGCAGAAAAGTGGACATGGGGCAGGAAGTGGAGTAGTAAGGAAAGGCAGGCCTGGTCAAGTAGAGTCTTAGAAAGGGGGTGAGTTTTATTTAGGGACAGTGGAAGGCTCTGAGAGACAGTGGTCTGAGATGGATGCATCTGGCACACTAAGAGCTCATATGAGCAGTTGTATCCTGCTCTGTACAACTGATACAACTACAGATGGCTGTGAGTTTACTCACATATGTCCTTTTAAAAAATATTTAACTGTATTTAATTTGATAGGACAATGAGAAATTGGGAGGAAAGGGGGCAGAGGGAGAGATGGAGAGGGAGACAGAAAGACACCTACAGCACTGCTTCACCATTTGTGAAGCTTTAGGCCTGCAGATAGGGATGATCACTTGTGTCCTAGGCTGAGCAAGCCACTGCTGACCACCCTTGGACTGACTTTAATCAGCCCAACACTTAACCCAGGGGAGGAGTTCCCCAAATATTTACTGAAAAAAGAAAGAGAAAGAGGGAGGAAGTACAAAAAATGAAAAGAAGAAGACAAAGAAGAAAGAAAGAAAGAAAGAAAGAAAGAAAAGGAGGAAGTACAAAAAATGAAAAGAAGAAGAAAGAAAGAAAGAAAGAAAAAAAGAAAGAAAGAAAGAAAGAAAGAAAAGAAAAGAAAAGAAAAGAAAAGAAAAGAAAAGAAAAGAAAAGTTAAAAGATGAGCGGTAGGATCTTTTCTTAGTGATCATAGAACCTGGGCCATGAACCAGCCCAGTTCCTAGGAAATAGAAATTTATCTTTAGGATTTCTCCTTTGTGCTTCGGGGTCATCCAAGTCTGGTGAATTTGGGAACAAATTTGGGAACATTTTTCTCTGCCCTAGCCTGGAGCCCTACAATTGCCTACATGCAGACTTAACCCTAGAACTGGAGGAGCCTGTGTCCACTTTAGCAGCACCAAGAAGATTGGATCCTCATTTCACCAAACACAAAGGGTTGAGATTCCTGTGGCCAAAGGCATTCAAGCCAGATGGAGGAAACTGTTCTGCCTCAGTGAGGACTATGGGGCTGTGTGACTTCTGTGACTCCTCTCTCTGTCACTCTCAGTACTCTCTGTGGTCCCTGGTCCCAGTGAGGGACAGTGGTAGCTATGCAAAAATCGCCTCCAGACAGGAATGATCCTTTTCTGTGAAACATAAAAATCTCCTGGCACTTTTCTTTGTTCAAAGTCATCATGGCGGACACAGCTGTCTACCTTTCTGCTGCCCGTTATTTGACCTTACCATTCAAAGGAGGGTTGACGTGATTTTCTCTGGGGACCCGCTCTCTCCATCCCATGTCTATGGTTTTCCTCCTCAGTGAAGCTGTGGTTTTCCAAGGTAGAGACCTGCCTGCATCCTATTGTGTTGGGTAAGCTCTTTGGAAAAAAATCACAGAGCCTTAAGAGCTTTCCAGCAAAGAAGCTGTGAGCAGGATGATAGAATCAAGAAAAATACATCTGCCGTGTTAGCTGTCTCAATTCAGAGATTTGAATCAATGAATGGGGAATGCCATAGTTGGCTTAAAAGCCTTGATCCTTTAAATAAAAGTGGTAGAGGATCACATTGGAGGCTTCTCCTTTGTGTCTGGCACATGAGTCATCAATTAACTCTTCAGATGGTCATATGAGATATTATTGTCCCTCTGAACCTGATGAGGATAAAGAGGTCCAAAGTGCGAGGCTGATACTTAGGAGCCTGGTTTCTCAGGACTTTCCTAAGGTGTGTGGTGTGTGTGTGTCTGTGTGTGTGTGTGTGTGTGTGTGTGTGTGTGTGTGTGTGTGTGTGTGTGTGTGTGTTGGGGGTGGGGGGGAGTAGGACTGTGTGCTGCACTGTTGGTGAACTGTCATCCCACCCACAGGTCACCTCCAGATCCTGCAGATACACAATCATCACCTATCAGTGCTTTTCCCAAATGCCCTGAAAATTCATATTCCCTGGGATAACTGTTAGAATATGAATTCTTGACCTCTGCTGTCCCAGAGCCCTGGAATCAGATTTTTCATGGGAGGGAAGAAGGGATCAGGGAATTCTAAGAAAAGTGGGACTTAAGAGCAGGACACCCAAGGCTTGGGGTTTAACGGGTTAAATGGACAGTAAAGTCTGGTACTGGGAGCTGGAAGATAGCTCACCAGGTAGGGTGTAGGCCTTGCCATGTGTGGAATCCAGATCTGAGACCCAGCATTGCATGGGTATTGGGGAGGAGCTCTGGTGATGGGGTACTTTCTCTCTCTCTTTCTCTCTCTCTCTCTCTCCCTCTCTCCCTCTCTCCCTCTCTCCCTCTCTCCCTCTCTCCCTCTCTCCCTCTCTCTCCTTCTCTCCCTCTCTCTCCCTCTCTCTCTCTCTTCCTGTCTGTCTACCCAAATGAAAATCTGGCCCAGGAACCGTGAAATTACATGTGTTCAGATCTCCAGCTTTAAGAAATAAGGAAAAGCAAATATAAAGGAAAGAAAGTAGGGAGGAAGGAAGACAGAAGGATAGGAGGTTAATTTAAGAATGGGGATGGTGGTGGCACACCTGGCTGAATGCACATGTTACAATGCACAAGGACCTGGGTCCCCATCTGTAGGGGGAAAGCTTTGCGAGTGGTGAAGCAGTGCTGCAAGTGTCTCTTTATCTCTCTCCTCTATTACCCCCTGCCCTCTCGACTTCTGGCTATCACTAATAAATAAATAAATAAATAAATAAATAAATAAATATAAAAAGGTTTTTTTTTTAAAGACTGCTGTTCTTGGAGTGGGGGTATGATAAGCATTAGAGAAGGCAGGACATTTAAAGTGTCTCCCAAGCTTTAACAGCTATTAGTTGGGCTCCATGGATGTACTTTCCCTTCTCTCATTAAAGTAAGTGAAAATTATAAATTCAATTAGCCTCCTGCTCAGTAGGAATGTATAGCCTTAAACTGAAGATTCTGGCACCTAGCTGATCCTGTAGGTGCTGATAGCAGAGAAGCTGTGAAACTGTGGTACCCGTATGTGCCTTTAGAGGCTTAAAACTCCTGAACACACACACACACACACACACACACACGCCCCTCCCTCATGCATGGGAGTGCTGAAATTTTCTCAGTTTTATTCTCCAGTAAGGGACACTGATAGCTGCTAGCCTGCAGTATCACAGGGCAGGCTCCAGACCCTACAAAGATCTTGGTTATCTAGAGAATTCATGCCAGTAGAGTTCAGAGTAGCTTGCAGGGGCTGTAGACCAGAACCTTCAGCACTGGGGCACACCTGGCATGACCAGGTGAGAAGGAAGTGGTGATTGATGTTTGAGGCAGAAAGAGGGAGCCCTTTGGGGGCTGCGGATGTGACAGTTGAGGGATCCTCAACCTTACCATGTTTAGATCTGCGGTGAGAAACCTGGACGCTGCAGAATTTATTGAGTGACCTTGATATCACTCGTTCCTTATAGCATGAGATTAAAATCCCTTAAGTGGAGAAAATAAAGAGAAATAAGGGCCAGGGAGTGGTGCATCTGGTTGAGTGTTCACATTACAATGCACAAGGCCCCAGGTTCAAGCCCATATACCCCACCTACAGAAGGGAAACTTCACGAGTGGTACAGGAGTGCTGCAGGTATCTATCTATCTATCTATGTCTCCTTTCCCCTCTCAATGTCTCTCTGTCCTCTCAAATGAAACAAGAAAGAAGGAAAGGAAGAAAGAAAAAGAAAGGAAAGAAGGAAGGAAGGAAGGAAGGAAGGAAGGAAGGAAGGAAGGAAGGGAATAGAAGAAATATAGCTAGGTGCCCCAGTTTCCCTCAGATGGCACTAAGAATGCAGGGACAGTTTACTTATTAAGAATGATTGCATTTCATATCCTCCAGATAGAGGGGAGTGTAAATAGAGGAGATGCTGCTGTCAGCAGGACAGCCATTCCTGACACCTGATCCACTTTCTTTCCATTAAAGTGCAGGTGATATTGGCTCATTGTGAGCATTTAGGGCAGGGATGCAGGAGCTTTAAGTTCTACCAGGCCTGATCTTCTAGCTTGATTCCTCTCCCCTCCCCTCCCCTCCCCTCCCTTCCCCTCCCCTCCTCTCCTCTCCCCTCCTCTCCTTTCTTCTCTCCTCCCCACCCCTCCCCTCCCGTCCCTTCCCCTCCCCTCCCTTCCCCTCCCCTCCCTTCCCCTCCCCCCTCCTCTTCTCATCTGTCTGTCTCTTTCTCTCTGCTACCAGGGTCATAGCTGGGCTTAGTACCTACACAATGAGTTTATCACTCCCAAGAACCATTTTTCTTTTTTCTTTTTAAAATTTTGATAGATACGGAGAGATATAGTGAGTGAGAAAGGAAAAGAGAAACACCTGCCGCCTGCTTGACTGCTCGTGGGATGAAGGCTATTAGTGGGGGCTGGGGGCCCAAACACAGTAACTTGTACACTTTACCCATTTCACCACTGCTTCCCCCCACCCCTGATTTTTTCTTGTTTGTTTTAGCTATAGTATATTGACGGCTTCCTCCTCCTGTGACCTCAATTCCTCATCCAGTCATTAAGGGCAAAAAAAGGTCACCCTCATCAGTTTAATGTGAGGATTACATGAGATGAGGAAAGCCCAGCTGGCCTAATTCACTGTAAATGGGGTGTTTCTCCTTTGCCCAAGCCTTGGGAGGGGGACCCTGTGAGCCAGCGGGGGGACGTATTCAAGAAAGAACCTAACAGGCTGTGGTTTTTCCCTCCCCTGCAGAAATGATTGACCAGAAGGCCATGTACTTCTTCAACCTGACTTCCATGCAGGACTCGGAAATGATCCTCACGGCCACATTCCACTTCTACTCAGAGCCTTGGTGGCCCAGGGCACGGGAGGCACCCTGCAAGCAGCGGGCCAAGAACGCGTCCTGCCGCCTACTGCCCCCTGGGCTGCCCACACGCCAGCACCTGGTCTTCCACAGCCTCTCCCAGAACACGGCCACGCATGGGCTACTCCGTGGGGCCATGGCCCTGACACCCCCTCTGAAGGGCCTGTGGCAAGCCAAGGACATCTCCCCCATTGTCAAGGCTGCCCGCAGGGATGGTGAGCTGCTCCTCTCAGCCCAGCTGGAATCTGGGGAGAAAGACCCAGAGGTCTCCAGGCCCAACCACCAGGCACCCTATATCCTCATCTATGCCAATGACCTGGCCATCTCAGAGCCCAATAGTGTAGCAGTGACCCTACAGAGATATGACCCCTTCCAGGCTGGAGACACAGAGCCTGGTGCTGCTCCCAACAGCTCAGTGGACCCTCGAGTCCGTAGGGCCACACAGGCCACTGGACCCCTCCAGGACAATGAACTCCCAGGGCTGGACGAGAGGCCCGCACACACCTCCCACACCCAGCACTACCACAAGCATGAACTCTGGCCTAGTCCATTCCGAGCACTAAAGCCCCGGGTAGGCCGTAAGGACCGGAGGAAGAAGGGCCAGGATGTGTTCTTGGCCTCCTCACAGGTGTTAAACTTTGATGAGCAGACAATGCAGAAAGCCCGGAGGAAGCAGTGGGATGAGCCGAGGGTCTGCTCCCGGAGATACCTCAAGGTGGACTTTGCGGACATTGGGTGGAATGAATGGATCATCTCCCCCAAGTCCTTTGACGCCTATTACTGTGCGGGAGCATGCGAGTTCCCTATGCCCAAGGTAGGGGGTGTTTGGGAAACACTGGCATTCTGTAGGTGGTCTGAGATTCAGCTCTATCCCTTGGGACCTCTGCCTCCTGTCTTAAGGAACAGGGAAGGGATAGGTAGACAGCTTCCCACGTGGGGCTGGGGTGACCTGTTGGGTGGATCCTACCCTCACAAGGTTGATTTGGCTGTACTTTTGAAAGTGCTGACTTTCAATTGAAATTTGCATTTTTAAACCAGAAAACTTCAAGCCAGGTGGTGACAAACCTGGTGGAATGCACGTGCGACAATGCTTGAGAAAGCAGGTTCGATCCTGGCCCTCCCTCTCAGGAAGATTCATGAGTAGTGAAACAGTATTGCAGGTATCTCTCCTTCCACCCTCCTTTTCTGTCTCTCTCACCCTCCATCAAGACAAAAAAGGGATAATTGACCACCAGGAACAGTGGCAGATTTATGTAGCCATCAAGGTCCTGGCAGCAAAAATTAGGGGCCAGGTGGTGTCATACCTGGTTGGGCACAGGTGTTACAGTGCTCAAGGACCCAGGTTCAACCCACTGGTCCCCACTTGCAGGGGGAATGCTTTGGAGGGATAAAGCAGTGCAGCGGGTGTCTCTCTGTCTCTCTTCCTCTCTGTCATTCTCTTCCCTCTCAATTTCTGGCTGTCTCTATCCAGTAAGTAAAGATATTTAAAAACTTTAAAGAAATTAAGTTGAATTAAAAAATCAAATACACCAGGGGCTAAGCAGCAGTGCACTGGATTAAGCGCACATTGTACTAAGTGCATGCAAAGATCCTGATTTGAGCCCCCCCCATTCTCCACCTGCAAGAGGGTCACTTCATAAGTGGTAAAGCAGATCTTCAGGTACCTCTCTCTATCTCTCTCTATTTCTCTATCTCTCTCCCTCCCTTCCCCTCCTTTCTCAATTTCCATGTGCCCTATTCAATAAAAACAGAAAAAATGGCCTCCAGGAGCAGGATTCTTAGTGCCAGCACCAAGCCCTAGCGATAACCCTGGAGGCAAAAAACAAAAGAAAAGAAGCCAAAATACTGCTTCTTTTGGGAAGTAGAACCCATTTCTTTGGGTATGTGCGTCTCCATAATTCCAACCTACAAGTCTGAGTAGACACTGTCCCTATTAATAGGACAGGTTCTTAAAAGCTTTTATTTTCCAAACCTCTCATCTTTGTTCTTAGCCTGAATCTCAGGACTCTGGCATCTGCCTTCAGTGACATCTCAGTGTGGACTCCCCCACCCCTCTATCTGTCCCTCCAGTTCACAGCAGTAGATGGCAGAGCAGATAGCTCCCAGTGAACATGTGTCTGCAGGGCACAAGGCACGTGTTTGCTTCCTCCATTGTACAGCTCTGGATTTCAATCTCACCTCCCCTCTGGGCTGGGCTCAGCTCTCTTTCTCCATCTCCTGACAGCCCGAGCTTGGCTGGGCTGGCTGCCAGCTGATATAGGCCCTCAGCACACAGTCCACACTTCCTTTTGCTTAGCTCCTCTGCTGAGTTCCAGGTCATGTGTCTCCCCCCCCCCCCCAAGAAAGGATGTGAGAGCATAAATCCAACCTGAACATAAATAACTCCACCAGCTCGGAAATCCCACTCCTTGACATAGGGCAGCATTGACCTGCTTGGGAACTAAGCGATTTCTCCTCAAAGTCATGTACATGTAAGAGGGAGGGAGGGTGGGAGCTGCCCAGCAGAGAGACAGCATCTGCTGGAAGGGGCTAGCACCTGCCTGGGGTGGAGGCAGGGTGAGTGCAGAGTAGACTGCAGCTGGCTGACCCAGCATTTACCCTATCAGCCTGGCTTGCTTCCTTCATGCCTTCACTGACACAAGCTGAACCCTGCAAATCAGGTGTCCCTGCCTGGCTCCCCACACAAACTGCTTTCCCAGTCAAGACATAGTGTATAAAACTCTCTGGCTAGTGATAAGCTGAAACTTATATGGCTTGGTTCTGTTCATCTGGTGGGAGATGTTTATGGAATGGCATTCTCTATATTTATTCTAGGGCTTAGTCCATTGTGGGTGTGAGAAGCTGCCTGGGCACAGGAGGTGGAGGGAAAGAGCTAGTATGCCTTCAATGAGTATGGTTTCCAGGGCAGGCTGCTGTTTTTTTTTTTTAAGTTCCTAATATTTTTTTTGTTTTGTTTTATAGAAGATGAGACAGAAAGAGATAGGAGAGACAGAGAGACACCTACAGCACCACTTTACCACTTGTAAAGCACCAGGTCCTCGAGCATGATAGATAACATGTCATATGGTATGCTGTATATGCTGTCTCAGGTGTGCCACCACCCAGCCCTGGCAAGCTGCTTTCTAACTGAGGGCTTTTGGTCAATTTACTTAGTCATCTTAAGCCTCAGTTTCTTCTGCTTTTGAGCTATACCCCTGGTAAAACACCTCCCTTCGCCCTCCAGAAATATTTAAGAATGTTGTCCTGCTGCACATGAAAAGTATAATTAGGATAAGCCCTACCATAGATTGATATTATGACAAAATAGAATGATACAGGTAAAGAAAGTAACACCTGACTGATCTAACCTTCTTGAACACTATCAGTTTCCAGCCCCACTGTGCTGACCCTCGCAGGCCTTGCCCTTCAGTGCTAAGAGCATGGTCACATGAACCCACCTCTACTCAGGCTGCAAAAGTCAGCAGCTGTAGCCTCTCCCTCAACCTTCCCTGTGGACAGCTCCTGCCCAGTTACAGGAGCTCCTCGGGAATATGTGACACACTAGTGCTTCCTAGTGGCCAGTGCTGCATAGGGCATATGATTTCTCTTAGTCATCCACTGGGAGCTGAGATCTAAGGTTCTTACAAAGCTCCCTGTATAGGATGATTTCAGAGGAGATGTGTACCCATCCCTGGGATCCAGCCCATTCTTCTAGGTGGATATACTTCCCGTGAGTAGGTCAAAGATGTAATGCACAGGTGGTGGGGTGTGATAGGGGGTTGGCGAGAATGGAGAATGCAGAGGTAACCACGCTCCTTCCCTACCTTGCAGATTGTCCGTCCATCGAACCATGCCACCATCCAGAGCATTGTCAGAGCTGTGGGTATCATCCCAGGCATCCCAGAGCCTTGCTGTGTTCCTGACAAGATGAACTCCCTTGGGGTCCTCTTCCTGGATGAGAACCGGAATGTGGTTTTGAAGGTATATCCTAACATGTCTGTGGAGACCTGTGCCTGCCGGTAAGACCAGCTGTTCTGGGACACCAGGAAATATCCCTGTGACTCTATGCCCAGCAGGGCAATGTTCTCAGAGACTTCTGGAATGGAGACTTAACTGGAGGGTACAGCTCAAAAGCAGAGTAGAGCTCCCACACAACCTTGCTGGATCCCAGAAATAGCCATCACTGTTAGATGTCATTTAGGGACCTTTCTTTGGTAGTGACAGTCTCCTAAATTCCACTTTGAATACTCATTAAAAAAAGTCTCGACATTAGCTGGTATCTAGTTGGACCTGATAGTTGCCCATGGCCCATTTCCACTACTCTGAAGGTGGGAAAACACAGCATGTCCACAAAATGGGCTTTTGTGGTCATCATATCAGAACCTGCAAGAAAGACTGAAGATCTGAGGTTACTCAGCCCCTTCATTTTGGAGAAAACCTCTGTTTCAAAAAATAAGTTTGAAACATTTTGACCACATACAAATACTAGAAAGCATCGCCTAAATAATGATCTAAAGGAATGTTCTTCCCAGCTGTACTGCACAAGCTTTTATACATACAGTATGCTTATATAACCAAGTTTGGTTTCTTTCTCTTAATATATATTTTATTTTAAAATAAAAAGGAGGGTGTTGACATCGGTTACGGAGGTAATCAAGCTGGTTAAGAGTGCTCTGTTTAAATATGCATATTGAAGTAACACAGGCAGTCATATGTTAGAATACTAAAAAATAACCAAGATTTTTATATTTTTGTAAATTATACTTTCTATATGGTAGATTGTGTATGTCATGTGTTTTTATGAAAAACTAATAAAGATGCGGTGGTATCTTGAAAAATCTTGAATGTCACCTGTTCCAAAATCTTGACTGAGCACCGTTTGTTAGTTTGATGCATGAATGACAGGGAACATGGTCTCCTTTATAATCTCCTGCCCCATCCCTGCCTCCCCACCCCAACACACTAGCCCCATACAGTTACGAGCTCCAGAAATTAGCTGCTCTTGTCTTCCAGTATCTTGGCTAGCCCCTCTGGCCTGTAGCTTGCTCCCTTCTCTGGGCCTGTCCAAGTAGGACACAGTCCTAGGCAGTCCCAACGGCTTTGTGGAGTTCCCTTTTGCCTCAGAATGGAGGGTCAGAGACATTTCAAGGGGCACTTATGGTTTTCTCATTAAAAGCCATTCCTTTGGGGAAGTCCAAGCAGGAAGCTGATTTAGAAGTAGTCAGAGGTCTCTTCTGAGGTTCTGGGGCTCCTAAAGGACTGGGATGTCTGCCACTTCCTGTGCATGTTCGCAGAACCTACTTGCTTCTCACAGCCTGGTCTTCAAACAGTCTCTCCCAGGTGACTCCCTTATTCTCAGAGTTGACAACTCCTTGACATTTGTAAAGTCTGGAACAGTTTGACCCATGTTTCTAAAGTACAGTCAGACTCCAGTTTGGGGTCACTGTGTAACAAACAGTACCTTCACTGGAATCTGAGGGAATGAGCCCCAACATTATTCGAAAAAAATTTGGAAAGCCTGAACAGTTTTCCAAAAGGCAACAAAGAGAGAAGTACATGATATCTGTCTCATTTTAGGTGCCTGAATTCAGAATTCCCAGGTTCCTAGATTGAGAAGAACAGGTAAGGAGGGATTGAAGCAGGACTAGAAAAAGTGCATAGCAAGAATCCAGGCCACCCATCTCACCCAGACTCTGTGGGAGCTCTCGAGTTTCTCTTACAAATTAGACCTGCTTTGAGACAGGACTGAGTGTTCACACCCCCTCATCTGGCTGCCTGATGAAGAGATGGAATTCTGAGTTATCCAGCCTTCTGCACACGTGCTCATGGCAGCTCCAAAGCCCAGGGAGGCTTTGAGAAAAGGCTGCTGTGGCACCTTCAGAACGCAGAGTGCCCCCAAACTAGAGATAGTCTCCAGGTAAAGAGGTAAGGGGCACTAAGGACATGGGTATGGAATCCACTAACAAACACATGATCAGCAATCCTCTGTGTTCCTCCAAATAGTCTTGAGACATGTGCTTGAACCACTGTCTTTGGCCCTGCCATTCGATGAGGTAGATGGTGGTTCTGTACACAAAGTGCCTTGTATTAGGACTGAATGCTTAACTCATTCAGTTGCTGGGAGAAGGAGAACAACTCAAATTGGTGCAGACATAGCAGGTACCAGTTTATTCAAAAATTATTTGATGGAAACATGTCCATGAGGGCTAAATGGTGCTTTTCTTTCTATCTTTCTTTCTTCCTTTCTCTCTCTTTTCTTTTTCTTCTTTCCTGCTTGCTTGCTTGCTTTCTCCCTTCCTTTCTTTATTTCTCCTTTTTTTCCATCAGGGTTCTCACTGGGGCTCAGTACCTCCATGAATAATCCGCCACTCCCGATGATCTTTTTCTTTTTCTTCCTTTTTTTTTTTTTTTGGATAGTATAGAGAGAAATTAAGAAGAGAAAGAAGACAGAGAATAAGAGAGACACCTGAAACACTGCTTCACTCCTTGTGAAGTTTCCTTCCTGCTGGTGTAGACTGAAGGCTTGAACCTAGGTCCTTAAGCATGATAATATGTACCATCAATTGGGTGCACCTCTGCTTGGTCCTGCAGGAAGTTTCAATAGAAAAATCAGGAGAACTGAATTGCTTGCTATCTCTGACTGTGAGTTTGCAGCAAAATATTGAGAATAAAGTTCAAGGCTTCCCCTTTTTACCAAAAGCTGATAACTTAAAGTCTTTCATTGGTATAAATGGGTGCTTTGGAAGATTTCTTTTCCCTTTATCTCCTCTATTATCTTAATTAAATTTTGTTCCACTTACTCTTTTCACTCAAGTCTAATACATTCATAAATTCCTCCAGTCTCCCCCAACAACTGCTTGTGAACAGAAGAGAAGCTACTTATTCAATTATTTAGCAGCTACTACATGTCATATACTCAAGAACTCAGTATGTACCTGATCTCTTGCAAGGCTCTTATGATGTTTTCATTATAACAGATCAATGGGCAAACATAACCGTATATGAAAATCACCTGGAAGACTTAGCACACCTTACTACGTCTTGACACAAGAATTTCTGACTCTGCCAAGACTGTATTTCTAGCCAGTGCTCAAATACTGTTGCTATGCTGACCCAGGAACCACATTTTGAAAAACATTTCTCCAATAAATGTGCTGAATGAAGCATTTAAGCTCCTTGTTCTTCTTAGATCAGGGAGGGACAAGTGCTTATCAAGTGTCAAATGAAAGCAGAATTTTAGAAACACTAGAGCCAGGGCTGGGAAATGACATATCCTCTGATCTGTCTTAACTCAAGCTTTCTCTATACAGCTTCAAGATGAATCTGATTTTTATTTCTCTGAACAATGTGTGGGCATGAGTAGCTCACTGAAGAATAGTTGTCCTTATAGTGATGCCTCCCTGAACAGAAAATGTTGCCAGCCCCACACCCATAAATTAATGTTGAAGTCAGTGCCACTACTACAGGGATAAAACTCAGTGATCATTGAGATCCATGGGTGAGTCAGCTCTGCCTCTAGTGTTCATTACATGTCCTACTCCCAGAACAATCCCATGTGATGTTTCAGTTTCTATAACTGATGTGTCATGAGTGAGATGATGCGACACAACCTCTGATTCAGATCAACACAGCACATTATGCCAAACTGTGTGAGCATCAAGTAAGTAGCCTGTGGGATAAGGCTGTGTCAGCAGCCATCAGGAAGGGCCTAGCCTGCTCATACCATAGAGCATCATGGGGTAAGAGCATTTGGAGAAATGAGCATTGACAGGCTGACCTAGAGGGGCCTCAGCTCTGCTGTGAATGCCACACTAGTTCACTGGGCATGTCAGATTGCAAGAAGGCAAAGCCAACTCAAGTCAACCTAGAGAGCAGCCTTGGGGTCTTCGGTAATATTTGTCAGATTCATGAGGGAACACTTTCTCAGAACATAGGCTGCATGGCTGTATGTGTCTGTGGTGGTGGAGGTGGGGGGAGGCTGTATTGAGCACTGAAGGGCAAGCAAGACTACTCCAGGGGTAAGACACTGGGGAAGGGTTTGAGGGCATAGTTGAAGCAGAGACTCAGCAGAAGAAAAGGGCAGAGCTGCCCCCAGGGTGGAAGACAAGCCAATGGTGAGAGAAGATTAGACATTACACTGACAGCAGGACCAATAATGAGCATAAATTATAATAATGACCACTTACTATGTCCAGGTTCTATGCTATACATGCTCAGTGTTCCTGAGAATCATTCAGGCATCTGAAGATTCCTCAGGCCCATAAAGTTGATAGTGTTCAGCAATTAAAAATGAACTTTATCATGAAAGTTTATAGCATGGGTAGATACATACTCATTTATTTAGTGGCATCTCTTTCTGGTGAGATATATATATATCTCACCAGAAAGAGATATACCAAAAGGCATATATATATATATATATATATATATATATATATATACCTTTTGGGGAGAATCACCCCAATATGACTCCTATCTTCACAGTTATTGCAATAATGGCCCTCCACCTAAGTCAATCAAGACACTGTATTCCCCTAGTCACAATGATTGGCTGTAGCACTGCCATATGGCCCAGTCAGGATGAAGGAGAAGCTATTAGAGCAAAAAAATTTCCTTCAAAAAATAAAGTTTTTCTTTAGCCCTTCCCAAAGTAGATGTGACTAGGAGTCAGACTGGCAGCCATCTTGCCAAGACATAGAGCACAAAGGTAAGTAAGCTCTGAGGCAGTCAAAGACATTACTACCTCATCAGTACTCTGGAGCAGACTTGACTGAAGCTAAATCTTTGCTGAATTTTTCATCTTTCATAGTTCATTTTCCTTAAGCCTATCTGGATTCAGCTTCTCTGCAACCTACACTAAAAGGAACTCTAAATAATGCACTTTTAAAAAAGATTAATTTTAACTATAATAAAATAAACAGTGTACCACATATGGTTTTGAAGTGTACAGTTTAGTGGCATTCTATACAAAGTATGATGTAGCAGTGTGATATAACCCTCACCACTGTCTATCTCCTGAACTCTTTCATGACATAAAATGGAAACTCTTCCTATGAAATATTAACTCCCCTTCTCTCCCAGCCCCTGACAACAACCTACCTCTATGAACTCTACTACTCTAGTTACCTCCTATAGTCATACAGTATTGCCTTCTGCATGAGAGGGCCTACATCTCATGAGGAAAACAGAACAAGTCTCAAAGCTTGTTCCTTAAAGACTCATAGTTAAGACAGACTATTCAGATGGACCTGGCCCTATCTGTACAGAAAGAGATTAAAGGTAGTGAAGTCACACATTTGTGATCACAACTGACCTTTTCTCTTGACCCAGCCACCTTCTACAGGAGTGTGCCTTTTGGAAAATGGCTTTAGCCAGGGTACCTAATGGAAGACAATTGCAGAGAGCTGTGCAGAAAACTAGATCAGCCAGAGCATTCCAACAACTGTACACAAACAGATGTTAGATATATGGGACATGTGTCCAGCAACAAAAACAACAAAGTCTGATGTCTTTGAAAAGCAACCTTCTAAGGATCCCTTTCTCCCTCTTCCATACCAAGTTTTAAAAAAAAAGCTGCACTGGGGTGAGGGGAGATAACTTACCCAGCAGAATACATACTGTGCATGAGGTTTAGGGTCCAAGGTCTTGGTATCTATCATGTGGGAGAAATGTGAATGGCACCTCTTCCAACAGGAAGCTCTATGAATGGTAAAAACCTTTCTCCCTCTTGTCTTTTCTATCTAAAAGTTAAAGAAAATATAAATCCACTGGGAGCAGTGGAATCATGCAGGCACAAAAGCCCCAGTGCCATTTAAAAAAAACTAAAATGCTGGACTGATACCATCCCATCCCACCCCCATCTCCTTTAGACTAGATAAACCTAAAGGACACTTGGACAATACATCAAAGGGATGCCACACGAAGGAAAGAAGTAGATTTCTCAATCAGGAAATCCCAATAGATTTCCTGATCCATAGACTAGGGGCCTCATATAATTACTTAGAACAATAAAGGCAATGTGGACATTTTGATTGTGAGTTTGTGGGTTAGATAATTCCAAAATGCACAGGTGTGTTGCATCCCACAGTTATGGGATCTTCAGGATCCCACAGATGGACTATATGATCCACCTTACAGTCATTGTGACCTGTGCCTCTGGGCCTTGTTCACAGGCCTGTGTTCTCCGGGCCTTGTCTCCGTGATGCTCCACAATGTGGTCACTCCTTGTGTAAACAAGTCCCCAGCCCTTTATCTGAGGTCCTCAAATCCCCAAGTATCTGAAAACCTTGAAGTTTCCTTTTAACTCTTTTTTTTTTTTTTTTGGTGGCAAAACATGACCTAAGTGGCTAATTGGGTCTATTTGTCTCACTATAGGCACCCTACTGCCATTGATTTTTAGGGTGCTGTCCCCAACCCCACAGGGGAAATGGCAGTACATACACTGTGGCATACTTCCAAAATCTGCAATTTTCTAAATTTCAACTGTTCCTGGACACTGGGCTTTAAATAGGGGAATATGTATCTTAAATGTGGCTATCATTGGACAATGAAACTGTACATTATTTTGTCTACTTCTTTATGTTCTGAATATCCTAAATTCTCTGGACTGCATACTTTTGCTAAAATACAAAAGCATCTGTCATGATTTAAAGAAAACACCAGATTGCAGCTCCTTATGCTTCCCTGTGCACAATCAGCCTTCACCCCCAAGTGTCCTTTCGTTGTTCTTTGCCTCTAGAAAGTGGCAGGCTTCTGGGCTGTCCCCAGGGACTAAAGCACAGTGGGAGGTTGTCTTCTCTGTTCTCCAGCTCCTCCCAGTCCACTCCCTGCTCTGTGGTGGCTGCTCTGTTCCTTCTGGACTTTGCACCCATTCTTCATCTCATCCCTGCCCCAGGCAGTTCTTGCACTGTGCTGGCTCAGTGCCCAGGATGCTTCCTGCTGGTCTCCAAGCAGTGCTTCTGAAGCTGCACACTTGTCATGCATCCTCCCCTGTCAGTGTCCTTAGATAATGGGGACAGCAAATTCTGTCCAGTGGGATGGTAAGAAAAAATAAAAAAAAAAAACCTGGTGAATATAGGGACCTCTGACTTCAGCCTGTGTGGTCCTGCCACCTATGTCTTCTAGAATGTGTTCAGCTCACTGCCTACTGTCCCCAGGAGAGTGATCAGTACAGAACATTGCTATTCAAATTCTTCCCAAAGAAACACACACACACACACACCACATACACAATTTTTTTTCAACCTATACTCATTCTTTGCATAGATCAAAAACAGACAGAAATTGACACGGCCTAAATGTGATTGTAATGTATTTAAATGAACAGATGCTAGGGCCTCGGAGGTCGGTCTTTCTGGTCAGTGGTTTGACAGGTTCCTTGAGTCAGGGGGACATTTCCTGGGTATGTACAGACTCAGTTCCTTCCTCCTCAGTCTCTCTAGATTATCTGACTATCCCATTCAGCTGGCATCAGCAAAGACTTCTCCACCAAAGACTTGAAAAACATTTTTTCTGGGGTCCCAGACAGGCCCACACTCAGTGTACATGTGGATCCAGGGAAGGAGAGCTCCAGCCTCCAGTTCAGTTCAACCTAGGGGCAGAGATGTGGTCAGAATGCAGTCACTTCATTGACCAAGTCTTTCAGTATCAGTCATGACATTTGAGCATACCATTTTCTCAAAGACAGCTGGCTTCTAAATTAGTTCAAAGGTGTAAAATGCCTTACAAGTGTGACTACACTTGTGGGAAGTAAATGACGACACTGGTATTTGAACCTGTATCTTGTCTGACACCAAAGTCCTCATCGTCTCACTATATCACATGTGTCAGATTCACAATTGCTTATTAAAATGTAGGACCTCCTTTAACAGATCAAAGACTGGATCTAGAACACTGGAATCTCATGTGCAGACTCTCATTCCTTGATGCAGTCCCCATCCCACCATTCATCCTGACATTAAATGCCCATGGCCTTCTGGTAATTGTGTGCTGATTCTATATTTGGAAGACTTTTGGGTTTTGCTTGTTTCCTGGGTCCTCAAGATGACATATGAGCACTTAGTCTTGAAATTTTTCTGAATAGGACTGGCAAGGAAATGAGGAAGGATCCTAATTAGGGGGCGATAACCCCACGGTGAAAATCGGGTTCTTTGCAGCAGGCCATGTCCTTCCCACAAGTCCTGAGTGTTTGTCAGATGTTTATAGAGCCTTCATTAACGGAGAGCTCCCTCTGATAAGAGGTCGGAGCTCAGCATCAAGGGCCAGATAAGCACAAGTGGAGGCCACTGTGGGGAGGCAGATGAGAGCCTGTGAACTAGGCAAGGAGGTTTTTTTTTTTTTTTTTTTTTTTTTCCCAGAGACTTAGGCAAGACAATGTGGGCCTGCTCCTTCCCGGCTCCTCCCTGCACCAGCTAACACACCTCAGCCGCCCACAGTCTGCTGTCCTGGGCAAGCGTGCCATCCCAAGATGTGCAGTGGGGTGCTGTGGGTAGCCCTGCCCTTGCTCTCACTACTGGCCTGCTCAGGGCAAGGGAAGCCACTGGAAAGCCGGGTGAGGCTCTCCTCAGGGGAAGATGCCCGCCATTGGCTTGGGGAACTCAGAAGTGAGCCAGGAGCGGGGGCTTTCGACCTGAGGATGTTCCTGGAGAACATGAAGGTGGATTTTCTGCGCAGCCTGAACCTGAGTGGAGTCCCTTCACAGGACAAAACCCAAGCAGAGCCGCCGCAGTACATGATCGACTTGTACAACAGATACACCACCGACAAGTCTTCCACCCCCATGTCCAACATCGTGCGCAGCTTCAGCGTAGAAGGTAGAGTTGGTTCCACGGGGCTGGTTGGGATGGGGAGTGGACCTATCCAATAAGGTAGCCACTGGGCATGTGAGACTCTTTAGGCTTCAGTAAATTGAGATCTAAATCGAATAGAATTCTTCATTTAGTACTTGACTTTCTCTAGTTTTGTTTCCTTGTGATGGAGTCCAGCTGGGGTAATCTGATTTCATATGCTCAATAGTTTTGTGTGGCTAGTGACTAGCCCACATGATAGCACACATTATACAGCATGTCTGTCATCACAGAGAGTTCTGCCACATAGCTCTGCTTTAGAAGAGTCTTTTTCTCTGGTCCAGTGTCATGTTGAACACATCACATGCTATAAGAGTGCTACTTTCTTTTCTTCCCTTTCTTTCTTGTCCCTCACCCATTCCTATTCTGTTCCCTCCCTACTCACAAAGCAGGCAGTGTATTTAAAGCCTCCATCCAATGGACACATTTGAGAAGTTGGAAAGAAAGTATTGAAGAGAGAAAAGTTGGGGGACTCAATTAATTATGAAAGATAAGAGTTTCCCTAGTGCAGGAGGAGTAAAAGATAACAAGCATGGACCTAGGACTTAAGTCCCTTAATTTACACAGCGTGGGAAAGAGAGGCATCCACAGGAAGGCGAGAGCTTGCAGATGCTAAGGAAACTTTCCAGGTGGTCTGTTAGTTAAATGGCTGGATCTAGATGCAGGCCCACTTGTCTGCACTGATTAGCTTTTCCTGCTGCACTAAGACACAGATCAGATAGGTGGGCAGGGAGGACCTCTTCCCTCCTGGGCTTGAGATCTGAAAACTCATGACAGCTCTACATCAGTGCTGTAAGCCCTACAAAGCATATACCCAGTCAAAAGGACATTGCATTCGCCACGTTTGCCCAGCAGTGCTGGATTTTCTGATTGCTCAAAAGAGGAGGAAAAAAAAAAATCTAGATTTTGTGAGAACTTGCCTGGCTTGTAAAACAATGGCCTAATTGAAATAAATAAAAAGCAGTTCTCTAGCCTCTGTGAGGGAGGGAATGTGTTAATGCCTGTAACCTCTGCTACAGGGGAAGGTTGGGCTTCTTTGACTGGACTTAATCACTAAAGCCCATAGTCTCACAGTCCAGCATTTAGAGTCATCTGGGTGACACCCCTCCCCCAAGCCTCAGCATTGTCTATATTCCAGAAACAAATGCTCAGAGCTGGTCCCAGCTCCGCCTAGGGCCAGCACTCCTATGGAGGCCAATTATATTTGCCTTCACAAGATAGTCCAGAGAGAACTATCTTGTGACATTTTCTCCATGTCTAACTGTGGTCCCACCATCATTTTCAAAGCATGCCACACTGAGAGCACATTAGGTCACTAAGGCAGTGCTCATAGACCCCACTCCTCAGCTGTACAACACATTCTACAGGAGCTGAAATGGTGCTTCCATGCTGGGTGAGGGGACCAGAGAGAGCTGTGTAAAATGCCAAATATTTTGAGAGAGGGGTCATGTGCACTAGCCAGAAGGAGGTCACAAGAAGGATACAGAAATAATAACTGCACATCTGCTACAGTCAAGGGCAGTAGTGGGTAATCTCGTCAAATGTTCACATCAACCCTGGAAGGCAGGCAGGAGTGTCATTCTATAGACAGAGGAAACTGAGGCAGCCAAGGAATCAGGACTTCTGCAGGTCACAAGCCTAGAAAGGGACAGTAAATATTGGCTCATTGTTCTGCCAGACAGATAAGCATACCAACTTTTGTGAGTTGTTGAGATTTAAGAGCACACGATTTACCCTCACATTGGCACATATTGGTCACAAAATGCAAAGTCTCTTCTCTTTGTCACCAAGCCTAGATATAAAGACACATGCTGATGGCTGTGTGACAGGAAGGAGAACTGGAGGTGGAAATCACTGTATGGCTAAAAGATGAGCTTTTATTTTTGCCTGCAAAGACACATAGTTGAGGTTATTATGTATTTGTTCCTCAAACATTAAAAACTCCATGTTCAGTTTGTTGAGAAGTGACCATTCTGAATGATATTGATTGTTTCGACACTGAGCTGTTTTAGCACTGATTGTCTTCATGCCTTCAGTCTCAGGTTCTCTCCTTTGAAGTCGCATAATCGGGATCCTTGCTTTGAGGCTGACAGTGATCTTTGCTATTTGGGTTATTTGTTGTGTTTTTAATGTTTTGTATTATTTTATATTATGTATTATATTATTATATTTAAGTGAGTATTCTTAGAGGGTATATGCATGCTGACAGTAAAATTCTCTCATCCCAGTTGTCATGTCTATAAATGGGGAGTAATAAGTAGATCTAATTAGGGCCAGTGTGAAGCACAAAGTAAACTAAGTGAAGTTGCTAGCGCGATATCAGGTATTAAAGAAGTGAGCCTTTGTGGGCTTGTGATGATAGATTTCATACTATGCACAAGGACCCTGATTCAAGCTCCCCACCTCTCACCTGCAGGGGAAGTGAAGTGAAGTAGGTCATCAGGTGTCTATCTTTCTCTCTCCTTCTTTATCTCCCCCTTCTCTTTCAATTTCTATCTGTTCTATCCAATTAAAATAGAAAGAAAAGAAGAAAAAATAGCCATTGGAAGTAGTCAATTCATAGTGCGTGTGTTAAGCCCCAGCAATAACCCTGGGGGCAAAAAAAAAAAAAGACCCTCCCAACTACAATGCAAGGCATCTTCATCTTCCATATCTGCTTTTCTTTGGCCAATTCTTTTTTTTTTCTCTGATTTTTTTTTATTGGGGAATTAATGTTTTACATTCAACAGTAAGTACAATAGTTTGTACATGCATAACATTCCCCAGTTTCCCATATAACAATACAACCCCCACTAGGTCCTCTGAAATATACCTTTAAAAATGCTGTTTTACACAAAATGTTGAAGTGCAACCAAATAGAGACTTGACAGAAATAGACAATATCATTTCTTATTCTCTCATTTAAATCATGAAATCTACTTTTAGTGTTATAAAACCAGACCTTTCCCAGGAGTTGGGTGATAGCACAGCAAGTTAAGCACACGTGGCGCGAAGCGCAAGGACTGGCGTAATGATTTCAGTTTGAGCCCCCAGCTCTCCACCTGCAGGGGAGTCGCTTCACAAGCGGTGAAACAAGTCTGCAGGTTTCTATCTTTCTCTCCCTCTCTCTGTCCTCCCCTCCTCTCCCCATTTCTCTCTGTCCTATCTAATGATAACAACAATAAAAACAGCAAGGGCAACAAAAGGGAAAATAAGTAAATAACATTTTTTAAAACGTTTTAAAAAAGACCCTTCCCACAGAAAGTTATATCAAAAGCAAAAGAAAAAAATTATTTTTTTGCATAGCCAAAATGTCATGCATGCACTATTTCACTGCTCCTGGGCCGACTTTTCACTTAGAGAGAGAGAGGGGGAGAGATACCCTAGCACTAGAGATTCTTCCAGCACCATGGCACATCCCATGTGATGCCAGAGTTTGAATTCAGGTAATGTAAAAAGTCAAGACACATAACCCATAACTCACCTGGTAATTGATTGATTAATTTATTGATTGATATTTATTTATTTATTTTACCAGAGTACTGCAGAGCTCTGGCTTATGTTTTTGTGAGGGATTGAACCTGGGACTTTGGAACCTTGGTCATGAGAGCCTCTTTGTATAACCATTATGCTATCCCTAGTGATTTGTCTCTGACATCCATATTTATTATTTATTGAAGAGAAAGGAGCCAGAGCATTACCTGTGATCAATCTCAGGACACTACCCATGCAACTCTCACACTGTTACTGTGCCATCTATCACTGTGTGTTTGCCTTTCAGATGCCATCTCTTTGTCTACCACAGAAGATTTCCCCTTGCAGAAACACATCCTGCTGTTCAACATCTCCATTCCCAGGCATGAACAGATCACCAGGGCAGAACTCCGGCTCTATGTCTCCTGTCAAAGCCATGCGGATTTCTCTCATCAGCTGAAAGGAAAAGTGGCCATTTATGATGTCTTGGATGGAGCAGATGCCTGGAGTGCTTCTGAGGGAACCAAGACTTTCCTGGTATCCCAAGACATTCAGGATGAGGGCTGGGAGACCTTTGAAGTCTCCAGTGCTGTGAAGCGGTGGATCAGGGCAGACTCCACCAAGAGTAAAAATAAACTGAAGGTGGCTGTGGGGAATCACAGGAAGGGCTGTGATAAGCTGGATATAAGTGTTCCCCCAGGATCCAAAAACTTGCCCTTCTTTGTTGTCTTTTCCAATGACCGCAGCAATGGGACCAAGGAGACCAGGCTGGAGCTCAGGGAAATGATTGGCCATGAGCAGGAGACTGTACTCAAGAGGTTGTCTGAGAATGGCCCAGCAGTGGCAGGAGGAGAAAATAAGAATGATGAGGACATGGAAGGCTACATGGCTGAAGGCTCGGCCTTGGTCAGAAGGAAAAGGAGTGCTGGGGCCAGCAACCACTGTCAGAAGACCTCTCTTCGGGTGAACTTTGAGGACATTGGCTGGGACAGCTGGATCATTGCACCCAAGGAATATGATGCCTTTGAGTGTAAAGGTGGCTGCTTCTTTCCCCTGGCAGATGATGTGACTCCTACGAAACATGCCATTGTGCAGACCTTGGTACACCTCAAATTCCCCACGAAGGTGGGCAAGGCCTGCTGTGTGCCCACCAAACTGAGCCCTATCTCCATCCTCTATAAAGATGACAATGGAGTCCCCACCCTCAAGTACCACTATGAAGGGATGAGCGTGGCAGAGTGTGGGTGCAGGTAGTGCCGGTCCATGGGTGGGGGAGGTCAAGTGGGGGCATCTTAATGAGAAGCCTTGTGTCCCCCCTGGCACAACAGGGATGACATCCGTCAGTATGCCAGCCTGGAATAAGAGAAGGAATAAGAGCTTCTTTGTCTTCAAGGTAAAGGCCTGCATGCCCTCCCACCACCCACCCCAAGCATACACCATGATGTTTAACTGAAAGGACAGTCAAGGGAGGTGGGGGTTTGAGGAGAAGAGGAATATCTGGAAGCATTGCTAGAATGGAAGGGGAGAAGGAAATGGGACAAGAAAAAAATAATCTAATGTCAGAAGAAAATTTAGGAGAATGAGCCATAGAAGGGAAGACTTGTAGAAATTCAGAGAGACATTAAGGGGTTTAATCCAATAACCCCAATGCATGCAGGGAAAGATGACAGGCTAAGTGCTCTACACCCATCATTGTATGTACTCCCACACCCTAGTGAGATGGGTATTATGGCCCACAATTTATACATGCAGAGCCCAGGATTTAGGCAGGTCAAGTAATACTGGTCATTGACATGATTCCAACCTACAATCTCTATGAGTTTGATGACACCAAAGCTTAGGCTCTTCCCAAGTTCCAATAAGTTTAGCAGGTGTCATTGAGAGGCAGAAATTACAGAGCAAGCTGAACCAAAAAATGGCTAGTACCCATGAGCATGACTGGGCTGCTTGTACTATCACAGAATCCAAAACTTCTCAGGGCCTGTGCTGATTCAGTAGCTAAATGCTTTTTAAAATGACTCCCCCCTTCCCAAAATACAGAAAAGCTACCCATCCAAACTCTCTGCAGGGTAGAGAGAGTACTGCACAGTAGTCCCCCCCCCCATTTTATTCAATAAGACAGAGTGGAGATAAGAAAAATAGACACTTGCAGACTTGCTTCACTGCTCATGAAGTGTCTCTGCTGTAGGTGGAGAGAAGGGACTCAAACCTGGGTCCTTGTGCATGGCACTATGTGTGCATAGCCGAGTGTGCCACTGTCTGGCCCCAGACAATAGTCCTTGAATCCAGAGTGCATTGTGACCAGAGCTACTTCAAGACACAGTGCTTATGCAGACAACCACTCCCACAAAGCTACTTGTTACCATTGGATTCAAACACTATGGTAGTTTGGCATGGAAGCACTTTCTTTTTTCTTTTTTCTTTTTTCTTTTTTCTTTTTTTTTTTTTTTGCCCTGAGACATAGAACAAGCTGCTGCCTGAGTTTATCAGTCACTCTCAGCATAACCACTTCACCAGCATAATATCCCTAGACCTCCCTCCCACAGGGACACCAGGGAAAACTGGATTTGGATTTCAATTTGTTAGAATAAGTGCACACACTGGGTATTTGCAGTGTCCCTATTTTTAGCCCTGGTGACAAGTACTCTCAAGTGGTGATATCCAGCTTTCCTGGGTTAGGACTCCCCAGCCTCTGAAAACTCAGGTCCTCTCAGAGACAGCTGGGTCTACCTGCATTTTCTTGAGTGATGTGCATCCCAATCTTTGTTGTGAGTTTGAGCTTAGACTATGGGATCAGCCCCTAAAAGGAACTTTCCTGTGTTTCATCCTTTCCTCTGATTCTTGACACTACACATGGGAAAAGGATAGATTGAGGAAGTGATGAATACCACTGTATGGCCCATCTGATGGTTAGCCAGAATTGAGGCTATAGGGGGCCCAAAGAGACCTGGGTCATACCCACTGGCTTAAGCACCCAGTATATTCAAAAACAATGTGATTTGTGTTAAATGTTTACATGTAATCAATGAACAGCTTTAACACAAAAGAATACAACAGAGCATCATTGTTTAATTACTGGAGTTGTATAAAAATACTAATTCCTGGTACGACGATGTTCCTAAAGATGGATTGTGGACATCTTTCAGTCCTGGTGGTGTGTCTCTGTGCCTGCATCAAAATTTTATTTGGAAATAAAATTAACTGTTTAATGTGTGGCCTTTCCTGAATGTGAGAAGTGGGCCTGACAACCTCTCCCAATCTTAAACCCTACCCTCCCATCCCTAGACATTCATTTTGGGGTTGGGGTAAGGTGGATAGAGTACTCAGGCATTGGTTCAAGATGCAACTATTCTGATGAGTTCTTTTTGTGATCAGCTCTTCTGTAGAATCTTCATAGAGGTCTTCTATGCCTTCTTTCGGAACATCTGCCTATGAGCCCATATCAGGGATAGTACCTCAGGTGGTCTTTGCATTAGCCTTCAAGGGGAGGAGAGAGTGAGGCTCAGCATGGTAAATGTGCTGATATAGGGCATTTGGGTGGTAGGGGAGGCCCACCTATGAGTGTACAAAGTAACATGAGGAGAGGCTGGCAGGGTTATGTTGGCCTCTTGCCCACAGGGGACTCATAGTCCTAGGGATTTAGTCATAGGGTGTGGACTTACCAGTCCCACAGGGCCCACCTAGCTTCATGTGCTATAGTTACCATCTTGATATCTGTAATATTTTTTTTCACAAGTGCCCTGCATTTTCATTCTATACTTAGCCCAACAAATGATATCCCTGACCCTGAATGCATCTGTGGGGTAGGCATGGCTCTCTAAGGATACTCTGGAGGCTACTTCCAACCTTAGTATTGACTTGATTCTGGTGTGACTGGTAGTTTGAGCTTTGCTGGGGAAAGATGGCCACAGGGTCTGAGGTCTGAGCATGAGAACCAGCCCTACCATCTTCCCCAATGCACAGAGGCCCAGAGGCTTCTCCCATATGTGAATCAAAATATGGCAGTTCCTTGGGGGCTAGAGATTCCTGGGAAAGTCAGAAGCAGTTTCTTGTGAAAGGGCCCAGTTGGCCTTTAGTGAGAAGACCAGAGACTATGCAGGCTCTATGGAACACAGGTGGCTCACTCTGAATCAGCATCAATAAAAGTTAAAGCTCTTTTCTGGTTGGGTGAGATAGCATAATGGTTATGCAAAGAGACTCTCATGCCTGAGGCTTTGAAGTCCCAGGTTCAGTGCCCCACATGACCTTTAAACCAGAGCTGAAGGGAAAGAGGTTTAAGCACATACATTACAATGTGCAAGGACCTGGATCCAAACCCAGTTCCCCACCTACAGGGGGAAAACTTCACAAGTGGTGAAATGGTACTACAGGCATCTCTCTCTCTCTCCATCTTCCCCGTTCCCTCTGAATTTTCCTCTGTCTCTATCCAATAAATAGGTAAACTTAATTTATTTATTTTTAGAAAAAGAAAGAAATCTCTTTCCATTTCAGCTTAGGGCATCCATCCCCAGCAGTAACCTTGTACCACTGACCTTAGCTTCCCAGAATACTTCTTTTTCAGGTGACCTCTTTCACAATGCATAGAGACCCCATTTTTTACTTATTTAGTGACTGGTTGTAGACATTGGGACAGTGTCCCCAAGCCTGCCTCTCCACAGCCCTAGCCTGTGAGTATCTGTTATGATTAAGTCTCCCTCATCCTAGAAAGGACAAATATCTTTTGAACCCTAGACATTTACGATATGACTTCCCTTTGGTTGTTTGAGCACATGCCAGGGTCTGCAGAGCTGGATAGTTGGTGTATGAACTCTGTGGACTTCTCAGGACCTTAACAGCATGCGTACCCCACTATCAAGCTCCCATTCTGGAAGTAAGTCCAGACTCCAACCTTCAGTGCCTCTGGAGTCACCCATGCCAATGCCTAGGCTACCTTTCCTTTGCTGGGACAGTGTTGCACTGGGAAGTATTTGAACCTCTTCCCCTTGACTCAGTGATCTATTTGCTTGTCACAGTGCCTATTTGTCTTGTTGTCCTTGTATATGTAATATTAAGACCCCTATTTGGATGATATGTTTTATGGTGAGGTCAACTGGCTGTAGGAAGAAGCCTGGTTAGCCTGGTCTGGGCTCATATCCTCATTTGATCGCTTCTAAGCTTCTGGTTACTCTAATAGACATAAGCTCTTTCAGTCTCCATATCCTCATTCATTTCCCCAAAATGACATTCAGATGCTTCCCAGACACTTAGGAGAGGTTTATCTGTCTTTGCTTCTCTGTCAGAGTAATGCACAGGACAATGCTGCCCTATGGTCTTCTGCTTTGCCCTGCCTCCATTGTACTTCTTTAAAATCTTCCTTTCTCCTTTTAATTTTCTTTTATGTTCCCCTAATATCTGTCTCCCTCCTGGGTTAAAAGTGAGAGTCACATCCCTCTTCCCCGTCTGCCCCCTACAATATATACCTGATCATTTGTGCGCTGGACACCCGGACCTGAAACAAGCCAAACACATGTCCCACTTGCTTCACTTGTTTGCAAGCAGAAATCTGATAGAAAAGATCCTAACACCTGTTAAGTATTGGGGTTCAGACATGGACTGTCATGTCTGATGGACCTAGAAAAGAAAAAGAAAAGAAAGCAAGACAAAAAGAGCAACTAAAGCCCATAAAAAATCACCAGGGGAGGGATAGATAATATAATAATTATGCAAATAGATTCTCATGAGGCTCTGAGGTCCCAGGTTCAGTCCCCTGAACCAACATAAGCCATAGCTGAGTAATGGTCTGGTAAAAAAAACAAACAAACAAACAACAAAAAAAAAAGTGGGGTGGAGCTGGGTGGTAGTGCAGCGGGTTAAGCGCAGGTGGTGCAAAGCACAAGGACCGGTGTAAGGATCCCAGTTCAAGCCTCTGGCTCCCCACCTGCAGGGGAGTTGCTTCACAAGCAGTAAAGCAGGTCTACAGGTGTCTTATCTTTCTCTCCCCCTCTGTCTTCCCCTACTCTCTCCATTTCTCTCTGTCCTATCCAGCAATGATGACAATAATAACTACAATAATAAACAAGGGCAACAAAAAGGAATAAATAAATATATAAATATTTTTAAAATGAAAAAGAAAGACAATTAGCATAAGCAAGAGTAGTGTCTGGTGTATAGGTCCTACTCAGCAGTGACATTGAGTCCAGACACAGATTGGTACCACACCAGACAAGATATGCTTGGGAAGGGGTTACTCTAGCCAAAGTACCACTGAAAGAGAAAACTGGTAAAATTTATAGCAAAAGAGGCATTCACTCCCTGGTGCTCCAGAAGAAGACTGGGTGCTAGATAAAGAAGATCTTTCTCTAGCAGTGAGGAGAAAGAGACAACAAAAGGGCCACTTACAGATATGAGGCAAGTACTTTGAGAGTAGATGTTCAAGTTACATCAGAAGTCAAGATCAGCTGAGTTTGATGGATTGAGTACAGTCTGAGCATAGTGTGAGCTGGGCTGTTCTGGCCTCTGAGGGTGCAGAGCACTGGTGGTCATAGGCATTGGCTCATACAGGGTAAAAGATGGCCAGCACTTTGAAAAGTACTCCAGCAGCACTATCTAATCATAGAAGATGCCTCAGGGTATCGTAGGGGTCAAGGTGAAATACAATAACTGGGGTGCTTTAGATGTAACTAGACCCCTCCACATTGAGGAAGAACTTAAAACATCAATAAGTCCAGCTTGGCCAGTAAACAGAACGTTCAGTTGGATATTGCTTTTGTCATGTCCCTGTGAGTCAGGGGGAAGTGCTATATTACCTTTCCAAGGGAGTGCTGATTCTTATATCATGATCGAAACAATGCTGTCTTTCTATTCATTAGTCCATGACCCATTCGTGGAAATACTCTCAGCTGCAAACTCAGATTCAGCATCAAGCAGGTGTTCTAGCAGTGCTCTTAGAAGAAGAAGAAGCAGGTGACACGGTACCATCAAAATGGAAGATAAAGTTGAGAATCTAGTTGGTCTAATGAACAAAGTGTGCAGTTTCTTGCAACAGACTGTATGAACCTCTGTTGGAAGCAGGGAAGACATGTGCACCCCACCCACCCAGAAACCCCACAACATACATGCAATACACTCCAGGTCCTTTGTGTTGAATTGTAATGGCTCAGTAACTAACTAGACTGTGAGTGCAGGGAGATTGTGCATAGGAAGCCATGGCTGAACTGTGCAGGTCGTGTCTCAGCTCAATAGAAGCAGCAGTCATGAACAGAAATAGGAGGGCTACACCATGACCTGCTTCATTCACTTGAAGAAGCCTTGAATAAACATAGCCAGAGTCCGTTAGCATGTTTGACCAAGAGTGCATCATTTTGGAGGGCTAGTTCACTGAATTGGATGCCTACATTACCATGTGTGTGAGCCAGGTTCAAGTTCTGGGACCACACAGAAAATGCTATTGTAATGGAGGAAGTTTCAATGTTTCAACATCTCTCACCTTTCTGTCTCCCTATCTGAATGACAAAACTGACCTGGAGCATTGAATTCATGTATGTAGAAGACCCTGGTTCTGCCTTAAAAAAGAAAAAGAAAACAACTTTTGCCCATAAAATCTGTGATTAGCATCCTTGAATAACATTCTAACAGATATGGGCTTCATAGGCAGTGCTACATTTGTAGAAGCTGAGAAGATTCAGAAACAAGTGGCTTACCCTCTTACCAGTCAAATCCCTAACACGTGTTCATAACAAACATACAACTGGACTGTGGGTAGGACCATGAGGCCACCCACTAACCTAGAATCCACAATGGGATTGAGAGCTACTCCCATGGCTTACCCAAGATCAATCTTGGGTCCTCATAAAATGGATCATACACAGCACATTGGCTACACTGTAAAAAAAAAAATACATTGGCCTGAAGGTGGAACACAGACAAAAAAAAAAAAAAAAAAGGTGGGGGCCATATTCTATTGCTCCCAGGAAGCCCTGTAAGAGAACTTCTTGTCCTGTGGAGCACCCAAGCAATGTGGGCCCTTCACAACGGTAGTCTAAATTCCCCTGAAGATCCAACATGTAAGTTTTCAGACTATGAATTTGCCCATAAGATCTGCAGAAACCATTGTTCCCTCTAATTATGCTGCCATAAAGCCAGCTGGTTTTTAGTTCTTAAATTTATATGACCTACTTGTAACCATTTTTGTCTTTTTTTTCTCTCAGCTTTTGTTTGCAATAGACATAATTTTGAGGGGAGTATTTGTTTTGTTTTTTACCTTAAGTCCTGAGATATGAAAGAGGTAGGTGGCATCACCAAAGAGATAGCTGTAGCTAGGGCCGATGGATGGTGAAAGGCTGAAGGCTTCCTGGAGAGCCAGAGGGCCATCAGACCCAGAACTTAAGGGGGAGATCTTATCTGGGACCCAGAGGGCATTGTATAGCAGTATCTTAGGGCTAGGTGAGCTGAATGCCTCCTGCAATAATATATATATATATATATATCCTCATCCCCAAAACATGGAATGCAACTTTACTATAGCATAAAGTATGATTACTACCTTAGTGGTTAAAGATGTGATGAAGAATCTGGAGAGGAGACGGGTATTCAGGATTATCCAGGTGAGCCCTAAATGCAGTCTCTTGTATCCACAGGAGATAGGCATATAGAGGAAAGACCCACAAAAGAGGAAGAGGAGGAAGAGGAGGAGAAAGAGGAAGAGGAGGCGAGACCATGACCACAGAGGCAGAGAGTGTACTAGTGCAGTTATCAATACTATGGGAGATGAGGAGCAGAATGTTTCTTGGAGCTCCCATCCTCAGTCCCCAGGATTCAGTCCTTGTCTCAGGACTGAATTACCAGAGTTACCTCCCTGGCTGTGGTAATCTGTTACAACAATCACAGGAAACTTACACAATACTTTCCCTTGCCCTGATGGTCTTGGAACTTGAACGTACATGAACCAAGTTCCGACTTGTATCCAAACTCTGGCTTGAGAAAGAGTGTGCTCTTGAGGTAGGAATGTCTCACAAATGTATGATGTAATCTCAAATGTACACAAATTTGAGTGTGCAAATATCCCCATGTATATATGGACATGATACAAAAGTGCATAAACATATAAGCACACACAGCACAGCAGAGATTGGCTATTTTTCCTGAGTTATCCTAGACATTACTCTAAACCCAAGGTGTCTAGATTTTCACACTAAAGTCTCTGATACAAAGGAGTTTGGTACAGAGTAAGGGCTGAGTCTGAGAACAGAAGGGTAACACAGCACATCAAGAGCTGAGAATAGACAGACTGTAAAGCTACTTTCACAAGATCACCAAGATAAAGAAGCTATCCTGACCCAAGCAGAATTCTCCAGAGTTCCAGACAGAGCCAAGGGTCCCAGTCATTCAAAACATCCAGAAAATTCAAGATATTTTATGTCTTACTGTATGTTTCAGAAAAGCAGGATGTTGCAGGGGTTTAAAGTTCAGCGGCAATGGAATGAGAAATTTTAGAGAAATTCCAGTCATTTAAGATGTGTATGTGTATATTTGTGGTCAATGGGATGGTATTTTTTTCTGGAGCCCTTTGCAGCATTGAGACCTCAAGTGGTCAATCCTACATTTGGACTATACTCAGAATAAACAGGAGGGCCCAGTATGAGTGTGAAGACTAAGAGCTTTTTTTTTTTTTTCAATTCAAGTTTTGACTATGCTACTTACTGTCCCCTTAGAAAGAGTGTTTGACTTCTCCAGCCTCTGTTTTGTCACCTACAAGTAGGAAAAACACTGTGTGGTGGTTAATGTTATGTCAACAAAGACAGTCTATTGTACTAAGCTGTTTGATCAAATACTATTCTGAATATTACTGTGGATATACTTGTAAATGTGATGAACATTTACTGTCAGTTGACTTTAAGCAAAGCACATTGCCTCTATAATGTGGGTTAACTTCATCCAATAAATTCAAAGTCTAAAGAGGAAAGATTTATTAAGAAGCAATTCAGCGTCAAAACTGAAACACATAAAGCCTGAATTTCCAACATACTGAGATTCATCCTATAGAATTTAGGCTTGCCTGGACCCATTATTATATAAGCCAGTTCCTAAAAATAAGTCCACCCCCCACCACACACACCCCTCCTAACAAGTCTGTAGATCAGAGTCCCTGGAGTATCCTTGAAAAATTCACTACTGAACACAATGAATCATAAAGGTTGACTAAGAAAGTTCTTAGCAACTGGATTTCCACAAGAAAAATAATGATGGAGGTTCCCGGAAGATGGCGGACTGAGAAGCTGCTAGTGGCTTGAGCTCTGACCACATCTTCTGGAAACGGTAGGATTTTCTGCCTTTAGTAGGCCAGTCAATAAGGGGTCCTAGCGGTGACACCAAGGAGGTGACTATAACTTAATTTGGGTTAAGAAATAGAGTAGAAAAAAAGGCGGAAAATTTTTTTTCTGTTTAATTATAAAGCACACCTCCTCCCCCTCACCACCCCCTATAACCAGGCCCTGGGGACCAGCTCCTAGCAGGCTCCCCTGCTGAGCTTCCTTCTTTACCAAATTTCTGTCCCACCAGGGAGTATCATTCATTCTAAGTCTATACCCTTCTGAAAACTCTGGCCTTTTTTGTCTTTCTAAGTAGCCAACCCCCCCCCCACCTCACCCCACATAGCTAATTAAATAATTAAAAATAAATAAATAAATAATCTTTCCTTTCACTGCTCTTTTATGACTATTCTTTTTCTTTTTTCATTATCTCTTTTTTTTTTTACTTCTTTTTCTCATTCTTGTCATCCTTTCTTCCTTAATCCTACAGCTTCCAAAGCCACAGGCCCCAGCCCCCACACCACCAAACAGTGTGCTTTTTTGAATTCACTGATACACATTTGGGAATTATTTTGGGGAAGAATTCTGATTCAGTGTGGACTCTTACTGAGAGTGTCTCTGCTCAACTTCCCTTCCTCCTTTAGCTACCCCTAGAATATACAGTGGATAGTAGATTTGCATAACTGTCTATTTCAGCCATCCTTGTCTAGTCCAGAGGGTTTTTCTTTTCACTGCTCTTTAATTACAGCTCTTTTTCTTCTCTTTTCCCTTTTCTCTCACTTGTCTCTTTTCTCTTTTTTTTCTTTTTTTTTTCTTTTTTTTATCTTGTCATATACTTCTTCCTTCTTCTTTGCCTTTCTGAATTTGTGAATTATTTTGGGGAAGAAATCGGACTCAGAGTGGACTCTCTATGTGTGTATCTCTGCTCTAGTTCCCTTTCCCCTCTTGTTACCCCTAGAATATACAGTGGATAGTAGATTTGCATAACTGTCTATTCTTGCTATCCTTTCTTTTCTCTTTCTTCTTCACTGGGATTTGGTTACTATTTTTTCATGGACTGGAGAAATTGTTTGGCTAACTGGTAGTGATTAAACTACTTCAATACTTGCTTCAGTTGCTACTGTAATTCCTGAGGTTGGTGAGTGCAATTGTCATAAAGGTATTTAGTACAGTGTTACTTGTACTCAAGACACAACAACTGAGGAACAAAAGAACATAAAAAAAGAAACACATAAATAAAAAAATGGGTAGATCAAAAACAAATAAAACTGCTACTCCAATGAATGAAGACAAGAGCCCAGAAGAAACTACAAATCAGCCAGAAGTAAACATAGATAAGAAAAGTATGCAAGCAATAATAAACTTATTAATCACAGAAATGAAAACAACATTGGAGGAAAGGAATGGCAGTATTAGGGAAACAACAGTTGAGACCCCCAAGGAAAATACTGATTATCTTGAGGCAATTAGAGAACTGAAAGCTGAAATAGCTGTAATGAAGAAAGAAGCTGAGGCAAGGGAAAGCAGACTAACAGAAGCAGAAAACAGAATTAGTCAGACAGAGGCTGAGTTAGAGAAAATGAAGAAAGAGGTGAAAGAGCTTAAAAAGAGATTGAGAGACACTGAAAACAACAACAGAGACATATGGGATGATCTCAAAAGAAGTAGCATTCGTATAATTGGCCTGCCAGAGGAAGAAAGAGAGGAAGGGGAAGCAAACATTCTAGAGGAAATAATAGAAGAAAATTTCCCAGACCTGAATAACAGAAAGGACATCAAGATTCAAGAGGCCCAGAGAGTACCAAACAGAATCAACCCAGACCTGAAGACACCAAGACACATCATAGTCACAATGAGAAGTAGTAAAGATAAAGAAAGCATCCTAAAGGCTGCAAGAGTGAAACAAAAAGTCACATACAAGGGAAAATCCATAAGATTATCTACAGACTTCTCCACTCAAACTCTAAAAGCCAGAGGGAGTGGCAAGATATCTATCAAGCCCTGAATGAAAAAGGGTTTCAACCAAGGATAATATATCCTTCTAGACTTTCATTAAACTAGATGGAGGGATCAAAACCTTCTTAGACAAACAACAGTTAAAGGAGGCAACCATCACCAAACCGGCCCTCAAAGAGGTTCTAAAAGACCTCTTATAAACAAGAACATCACTATAATACTGGCAATATATCAGAGCAAACAAAAAAAATTTTTTTTTGAACAATGGCACTACAATACATTAAATCCATAATATCAATAAATGTCAATGGCTTAAACTCACCCATCAGAAGGCACAGAGTTGGGGGATGGATCAGAAAACATAATCGAACCATATACTGCTTGCAAGAATCCCATCTGTCACAACAAGATAAACACAGACTTAAAGTGAAAGAATGGAAAACTATAATACAGGCTAACGGACCACAAAAAAGGGCAGGAACAGCCATTCTCATCTCAGACACAATAGATTTTAAATAAAGTAATAAAAAATAGGCAAGGAAATTACATAATGATTAGAGAGTCAATCAGCCAAGAAGACTTAACAATCATTAACATCTATGCATCCAATGAGGGACCATCTAAATACGTCAAGCACTTACTGAAAGAATTTCAAAAATACATCAATAGTAATACAATAATAGTGGGAGACTTCAATACCCCACTCTCACACTTAGACAGATCAACAAAGCAGAGAACCAATAAAGATACAAGAGAAGTGAATGAAGAGATTGACAGACTAGGCTTCTTGGACATTTTCAGAGTCCTTTACCCCAAAAAACTGGAATACACCTTCTTTTCAAATCCACATAACACATACTCAAGGATAGACCATATGTTAGGCCACAAAGACAACATCAATAAATTCAAGAACATTGAAATCATCCCGAGTATCTTCTCAGACCACAGTGGAGTAAAACTAGCATTTAACAACAAACAGACAATTATTAAAAGTCACAGAATTTGGAAACTAAACAACATACTCCTTAAGACCCACTGGGTCAGGGATTCACTCAAGCAGGAAATTCAAATGTTCCTGGATACTAATGAAAATGAAGACACAACCTATCAGTATATTTGGGACATAGCTAAAGCAGTACTGAGAGGGAAACTTATAGCCATACAATCACATATTAAACACCAAGAAGAAGCCCAAATGAACGACCTTAATGCTCACCTCAAGGACTTAGAGGAGGAGGAACAAAGGAACCCTAAAGCATCCAGAAGGACAGAAATCATTGAAGTTAGAGCAGAAATAAACAACATCGAAAATAAAAGAACCATACAAAAGATCAATGAAGCCAAATTTTGGTTCTTTGAAAGATTAAACAAAATTGACAAAGCCCTAGCCAGACTCACCAAAAAAAAAAAAAAAAAAGAGAGAAGACTCAAATTAATAGAATTGTAAACGATGGAGGAGATATCACAACTGACACCATAGAAATCCAGAGAATCCTGCGAAATTTCTATAAAGAACTGTACGCCACCAAGCTAGTGAATATGGAAGAAATGGAACAATTCCTAGAAACATATGCCCTTCCAAAACTGAAACAAGAAGAACTACAAAATCTAAATGCACCAGTCACAAACAAAGAAATTGAAACTGTTATTAAGAACCTCCCCAACAACAAAAGTCCTGGACCAGAGGGCTTCACAAATGAATTATACAAAACTTTCTGGAAACAGTACCCATACTTCTTAAGCTTTTCCATAAGATTGAAGAAACAGGAATACTCCCTTCCACCTTCTATGAAGCCAACATCACCCTGATACCAAAAGCTGATAGGGACAGAATAAAAAAGGAAAACTACAGATCAATATCTCTGATGAACATAGATGCCAAAATATTAAAAAAGATCTTGGCCAACTGGATACAGCAACATATCATAAAGATTGTTTATCATGACCAAGTGGGATTCATCCCAGGAATGCAAGGCTGGTTCAATATCCATAAGTCAATCAATGTCATTCACCACATCAATAAAAGCAAAGCCAAAAACCACATGATTATTTCAATAGATGCAGAGAAAGCCTTTGACAAAATCCAACACCCATTCATGCTCAAAACTCTACAAAATATGAGAATAGAAGGGAAATTCCTCAAGATAGTCAAGTCTGTATATAGCAAATCTACAGCCAACATCATACTCAATGGACAGAATCTGAAAGCATTCCCCCTCAGATCGGGGACTAGATGGGGCTGTCCACTAACACCATTACTCTTCAACATAGTATTGGACGTTCTTGCCATAGCAATCAGGCAAGAGAAGGAAATCAAAGGAATACAGATAGGAAGGGAAGAAGTCAAGCTCTCACTATTTGCAGATGATATGATAGTATACATAGAAAAACCTAAAGAATCCAGCAGAAAACTACTGGAAGTTATTAGGCAATATAGCAAGGTATCAGGCTACAAAATCAATGTACAAAAATCAGTGGCATTTCTTTATGCAAACACTAAATCTGAAGAAGAAGACATCCAGAAATCACTCCCCTTTACTGTTTCAGCAAAATCAATCAAATACCTAGGAATAAAGTTGACCAAAGAAGTGAAAGACTTATATACTGAAAACTATGAGTCGCTACTCAAGGAAATAGAAACTGATACCAAGAAATGGAAATATATCCCATGCTCATGGATTGGAAGAATAAATATCATCAAAATGAATATTCTTCCCAGAGCCATATACAAATTTAATGCAATACCCATCAAAGTTCCACCAAGCTTCTTTAAGAGAATAGAACAAACACTACAATCATTTATCTGGAACCTGAAAACACCTAGAATTGCCAAAAACATCTTGAAGAAAAGAAACAGAAATGGAGGCATCACACTCCCAGACCTTAAACTATATTATAAAGCCATCATCATCAAAACAGCATGGTACTGGAACAAAAATAGGCACACAAGCCAGTGGAACAGAATTGAAAGCCCAGAAGTAAATCCCAACACCTATGGGCATCTAATCTTTGATAAGGGGGCCTAAAGTATTAAATAGAAAAAGGAGGCTCTCTTTAATAAATGGTGCTGGGAAAACTGGGTTGTAACATGCAGAAGAATGAAATTGAATCACTTGATCTCACCAGAAACAAAAATCAACTCCAAATGGATCAAAAACCTAGATGTCAGACCAGAAACAATCAAATACTTAGAGGAAAACACTGGTAAAACAGTTTCCCACCTACACCTCAAGGACATCTTTAATGAATCAAACCCAATTGCAAGGAAGACTAAAGCAGAAATAAACCAATGGGATTACATCAAATTGAAAAGCTTCTGCACATCCAAAGAAACTATTAAACAAACAAAGAGACCCCTCACAGAATGGGAGAAGATCTTTACATGCCATACATCAGACAAGAAACTAATCACCAAAATATATAAAGAGCTTAGCAAACTTAGCACCAAAAAAGCAAATGACCCCATCGAAAAATGGGCATAGGATATGAACAAAACATTCACTCCAGAGGAGATCCAAAAGGCTAACAAACATATGAAAAACTGCTCTAGGTCACTGATTGTCAGAGAAATGCAAATTAAGACAACACTAAGATACCACCTCACTCCTGTAAGAATGGCATACATCAAAAAGGACAGTAGCAACAAATGCTGGAGAGGTTGTGGGGACAGAGGAACCCTTTTACATTGCTGGTGGGAATGTAAATTGGTACAGCCTCTGTGGAGAGCAGTCTGGAAAACTCTCAGAAGGCTAGACATGGACCTTCCATATGATCCAGTAATTCCTCTCCTGGGGTTATACCCCAAGGACTCCGTAACACCCAACCAAAAAGAGGTATGTACTCCTATGTTCATAGCAGCACAATTCATAATAGCTAAAACCTGGAAGCTACCCAGGTGCCCAACAACAGATGAGTGGCTGAGAAAGTTGTGGTATATATACACAATGGAATACTATGCAGCTATCAAGAACAATGAACCCACCTTCTCTGACCCATCTTGGACAGAGCTAGAAGGAATTATGTTAAGTGAGCTAAGTCAGAAAGATAAAGATGAGTATGGGATGATCCCACTCATCAACAGAAGCTGACTAAGAAGATCTGAAAGGGAAAGTAAAAGCAGGACCTGATCAAATTGTAAGTAGGGCACCAAAGTAAAAACCCTGTGGTGAGGAGTAGAGATGCAGCTTCCTGGGCCAGTGGGGGGTGGGAGTAGGTGGGAGGGATGGGTCACAGTCTTTTGGTGGTGGGAATGATGTTTATGTACACTCCTAGTAAAATGTAGTCATATAGATCACTAGTTAATTAATACGAGAGGGGGAAAATTAATTGTATGTCTCGAAGTTTTTCAAAACACAAACTGAATCTTTTTAATATATAGGCTGTGTAATTGATATGCAGACTCTCTCAAAAGCCTAGACCAAGTAGATCAGAAGCAACCAATAGCAGAGCTATATACAAGATACTGGGTACTGTACAGCAAACCCTAACAAAAGGACTTTTCAAAGTTAACCCAATTACCAAATAATGTGATGATAACATTAACTATTGATTGTCTTTTTGAACCCTAAGACAGCAGGAACCTCACATCTCCACTATAGAGCCTCTACTTCCCCCAGTCCTGGAACCCTTGGATAGGGCCCACTTTCCCGTATGCCTCTCCCAATCCATATCAAATAATATTGCATCTGCCGATCACAACCTAACCAACACAACGATTGCCACCTCAACGTGCTTCACTTCAGACTGTGTCCAGAGACTTCACATGTGGAATGACAACCCTTCAGCTTCATTACTTGGGTGAGACCTCTCCTTTCATAGTATACTCTAATTTCATCAGGTGGTTCACTTTCTAACAAAGTCCCAAAAACCTAGATATACACCAGTTTCTGTGAGAGAGAGCATATGTTCACACGTATCCATAAACTACTGCAAAATATATACCTTAAAGCAGAAGTGCACTAGAGTTTGCAGTGAGTACCTCCCTAACATTTCCTCTCCACTATTCCAAGCTTTGAGTCCATGATTGCTCAACAATTTGTTTGGCTTTGTATGTTAACTCTTTTTTCAGCCACCAGGTTCCAGATGTCATCAGGATGCCGGCCAGGCTTCCCTAGACTGAAGACCCCACCAATATGTCCTGGAGCTCAGCTTCCCCAGAGACCCACCCTACTAGGGAAAGAGAGAGGCAGACTGGGAGTATGGACCGACCAGTCAACGTCCATGTTCAGCGGGGAAGCAATTACAGAAGCCAGACCTTCTACCTTCTGCAACCCACAATGACCCTGGGTTCATGCTCCCAGAGGGATAGAGAATGGGAAAGCTATCAGGGGAGTGGGTGGGAAATGGAGATTGGGTGGTGGGAATTGTGTGGAATTGTACCCCTCCTACCCTATAGTTTTGTTAATTAATCCTTTCTTAAATAAAAAATAAAATAAATTAAATTAAAAAAGAATAAATAAAAAAAGAAAAATAATGATGTTACATCACATAATATATAAGAAATTATTTAAAAGTGATCAAGAACCTAACATAGGAGCTAAAGCTATAAAGCCACTAGAAGAAAATATAAAGGTAAATCTTCATGGTTTTTAATTAGCAAATGATCTTTATGGATGACATCAAAAAGGAAGAGCAACAAAAGAAAAATAGATAAACTAAACATAATTAAAATGCTGTCCTTTAAAGGACACATTCAAGTGTAGCAGGAAGTTATTGCAAGTCATATGTATAAAAGAGCACCTAGAATATGGAAAAAAACCTTTTACAACTCAATAATAAAAGGACAAATGGTCTAGTTAAAATGTCCTAGTGGGCATTTCTCGAGTAAAATCATAGAAATAGCCTGTAATCCTAAGAAAGATATTTAACATTGTTATCTTTTAGGGAAATGCATATAAAATTACCTTATTAGGATGGTAATAATAAAAAGTCAGATGACAAGTAGTATTGGTGAAGATATGGGGAAATTAAATCCTTTACATATTGTTAGTGGAATGTAAATTTTGAGATGCTTTGGAAAACATATCAGAAACTAAATAATACAATAACCAGATAGTTATATAATTCCAGTCCAATAAAGTCCAGAGCATGGTAAATCTATAAGTCTATAGATATAACAGGAATATATTTGTTTTCTTAAGAGATGTGCTACTATTCTTGTGCTTTTACCTTATGGGTGAAATGATTTTCTTAGGCATGAACTTTCTCAAAATTATAATTTTATTTTTTCTTATTTATGGAAATCATTTGTTTCCATAAGCTTCTTAACAACCCCCATGATCCTGGATGCCTTCTCTGGGTTGGGTTGTCTCCTATTTGCTCCCCTGTTAACTTGAATAGCTGTTTCCATTACACAGAAAATGTTTGTTGTGCGGAATTAAAGAGACTACCAAGTGCTTTGGAGATATTTCCACTGTACAAAGAAAGCCTGTGAGTGACATGTGGTTAGAACCTCAGTCCTAACTATGTGGAGCTTCTGCCACACCTCAGAACTGATTCCACTGAGAGACCCTCAGACAAGTTCATTGTCTGGTACACAGTGTCCCCTGGAGGCACTGGTGGGTGTTGCACCTGCAGATACTTTGTTCCTTTCTGCCTTCACCTAAGGGAAATGAGGTCTTAGGGGAGTTGCTGAAATGAGTGGTTTACATTGAGATAAGTTATATTCTAGGGATTCAGCTTTTGTTTTCCTTTCATGGCACAAAATTGTGAGCATACATGATTGAAAGCGGAAAATAAAGTATAAAGAATAAAGCAGGGCTAAACTTCTTTCCTTTGTCTGAAGTAATACTTCCCAGCACCTCAAATCATTGACAGTATATCATCAACTGTCCCACAAAATAGAAAAAAAAAAAAGAAGGAACAGTCAAAGAAAGAAAAATTTCTGAACTTTACTCCTTTATGAGATAAGCATTAGCTTGATGCCAAAGCCAAGAAGAAAAGCTACAAATGGACATTTGTTTTGTTTATTTGTTTGTTTGTTTGTTTTTTACAGGAGCACTGCTCATCTCTGGATTATGGTGGTGCAGGAGGATTGAACCTGGGACTTTTGGAGCCTTAGCCCTGAGAGTTTCTTTACATAACCATTAAGAGTGTTAAACCAGGAACGGCTGCTGGCTATGATAACATCACCCCAGAACTCATTCTTAACTTGGGCCCCACGGCAAAGAAGTGGCTCACTACATTCCTGTCCCACATCTTGGAATCAGAATCTCTGCCCAAAATTTGGCGTCGTGCCAAGATAATAGCAGTTTTGAAACCAAAGAAAGACCCAACACTGGCCGCCAGCTATAGACCAACTTCTCTCCTCTCCGTGTGTTACAAACTCCTTGAGAGGCTGCTTCTGTCACAAATTTCTCCTCTTACAGAGAAATTCCTATCACCCGCCCAAGCTGGTTTCCGCCCAGGAAGATCTACCTGTGAACAAGTCCTGGCCCTCTCAACTCACATTGAAAATGGATTCCAGAAGAATTTAAAGACGGGTGCTGTCTTTGTTGATCTCACAGCAGCCTATGACACGGTCTGGCACCGTGGTCTCCTAGTCAAGATCTCAAGATGCCTGCCTCCATGGGTGGCCAACACTATATCGTTTCTTCTTCAAAACAGAAGATTCCGGGTGCATCTGGGTGACAGGTCTAGCAGATGGAGACTTGTCTCAAGTGGCCTCCCCCAGGGCTCTGTTCTGGCTCCTACGCTATTTAATATTTACATCAATGACCTTCCAGAAACTTCTTCAAGGAAGTTCATCTACGCCGATGACATCTGCTGTGCAACTCAGGCATCCAAGTTCGACATCCTCGAGGAAACACTCACGAAAGACATGTCTCTGATATCTGATTACTGTAAAAAATGGCGACTAATCCCTAGCACTGCAAAAATGGTATCATCTGTTTTCCATCTACACCATGCCTCGGCCTCGCGTGAGCTTAATGTGCAGCTTGACGATACGAGAATCAGGCATGAAGCCCAGCCAGTCTATCTTGGCGTTACTCTCGATCGCACCCTGTCATTTCACGAACATCTCATAAAAACTGCAACAAAGGTGGGCGCGAGGAATAACATCATTGCAAGACTGGCCAGCTCCTCATGGGGCGCGAGTACTTCCACACTACGATCATCATCTCTGGCATTATGGTATTCCACTGCAGAATACTGTGCCCCAGTATGGTTCCATAGCCCCCATGTCCACTTGGTCGATTCCAAATTATATTCCTCCATGAGGATAATTTCTGGAACCATCCGTTCCACCCCGGTTCCATGGCTGCCAGTTCTTAGCAACATCGCCCCACCAGATATTCGTCGGGATGCGGCATCATCTAAGTTCATTTCCCACGTCTACGCTAGACCGGACCTGCCAATATACGCGGATATCTTTGCCCACCCTGTCCAACGCTTGATGTCTCGTCACCCAATCTGGTCCCCTACGCCTACACTGAACTTCTCTGTTCCAGACTCTTGGAAACAGAGTTGGCAGTCAGCTGAGGTAAAGAACAAACACCTCATCACAGATCCCTGCAAGCGTCAACCCAGCTTTGATCTAGCACGTTATGATTGGGCCCTCCTCAATTGCTATCCAACAGGCCATGGCCGGTGCGCCGCTATGTTCCATCGCTGGGGGGCCAGAGATGACCCGAACTGCCCCTGCGGCTACAGACAGACTATGACCCACATAGTCAACGACTGCCACCTCTCCAGATTCAAAGGAGATCTCGAAACTTTACATCAGGCTCAACCTGAAGCTGTTGACTGGCTACGGAAGAAGGGCAAATGCTCGAAGAAGAACCATTAAGTTATCTATCCACCCCACCCCCAGGACATTCCTCACAAGTGTGCAAACATTCTCATCAAAGCACAAGTAAATTGAATACAAAACCACATGTTAAGGATAATACTTCATGGTAAAAGGAAGCTAATTCTTCAAAATCAAGAATGGATTAAAATATAAAATTAGAAATCCAGGACCAGAGAGGTGGACTAGCAATAGGGCGCATACTTTGTATTCATGAGGTCTTGGTTTAATACCTGACACTGAGTAAAATGGCAGAACATTGCTCTGGTCCCCCTGTCTTTTTAGTGCAGTAAGATCTTTAACTTAAAGCTAATTAGTATGATCTACTGCATCAATGGACTAAAGAAAAACAAATAATCATCTCAATAAATTCCTTTGACATTCCTGTACAATCATAACCTTTTAAATCACTTTTTAAATTCTATAAATATAAAGGAATTTTATTTAACTGATGAGGAGAACATAACAAAGTGAAAGAAAGCAAAAACAAATCTACTGGATACTAAAATAATAAAAAACTGAGAAACTTCTTCCTAAAATCAAGATGAAGAAACTGAAGGTCCTTCTTCTAGCGTTTGCCCTTCTTCCGTAGCCAGTCAACAGCATCAGGTTGAGCCTGATGTAAAGTTTCGAGACCTCCTTTGAATCTGGAGAGGTGGCAGTCGTTGACTATGTGGGTCATAGTCTGTCTGTAGCCGCAGGGGCAGTTCGGGTCATCTCTGGCCCCCCAGCGATGGAACATAGCGGCGCACCGGCCATGGCCTGTTGGATAGCAATTGAGGAGGGCCCAATCATAACGTGCTAGGTCAAAGCCTGGTTGACGCTTGCAGGGATCTGTGATGAGGTGTTTGTTCTTTACCTCAGCTGACTGCCAACTCTGTTTCCAAGAGTCTGGAACAGAGAAGTTCAGTGTAGGCGTAGGGGACCAGATTGGGTGACGAGACATCAAGCGTTGGACAGGGTGGGCGAAGGTCCTGATGACTGCAATAAGGAAGAAAGAAGAGTCTGGGGGGGGTGGGTGGGGCAATTAGCATAATGGTTATGCAAAAAGACTTTCATGCCTGAAGCTCTGAATTCCTAGGCTCAGTTCTCCACATCAGAAGTTGAGCAATGCTCTGGAAAAAAAAAAAAAAGAAGAAGAAAGAAGAAAAGAAAAAAAAGAGGAAGGAACAGAGAGAAAGAGAGAGTCTGTAGATGGAAAAGAAAAATATACAGTAAGAATATTTCTTAGTGTATATCAGGCTCTGTCAATGAATAATAGAATCTAACTTATCTGGAGAATCGACTACAATTCATCAACAAAGTAAGTAAACTAACATTACACTCAACAACATAAATGAATCTCAAAATCATTACGTTATGCAAAAAAAGACAAAAGACAGTATACATGAGATAATTCCATTTACAAAAATAAATCTAAATAACACAAACAAATCTATAGTGCTGACAGAAAACAGTTTAGTCTGTGAAAATGGAGATTCACGGGGAGTGTGTCACATGGGAATATGACGAAAATTCGAGGAATGAGGACAATAAGTAATATCTTGACTGTAGTGATAACCTCGCATATGTATACACAGGTAAAAACTCGCCAAATAGTATACTTCAAAAATGGGTGGTTTAAAATAGAGGATATGGAGAAAGACCTCGATGCCTGTGAAACTGAAGGTAGTAGGATCAAATCCCAGCATCACCAGAAGATAATTTAGCCACACTCTCTCAGGAGCCCTGCCCCACTAGAAAATGACAGAAACAGGCTGGGAGTACAGATCAGCTTGCCAATATCCATGTCTAATGGAGAAGCAATTACAGAAGCCAGACCTTCCACCTTCTGTACCCCATAATGATCCTGGGTCCATACTCCCAGAAGGATAAAGAATAGGAAAGCTTCCAATGGAGGAAATGGGATATGGAACTCTGGTGGTGGGAATTGTGTGGAATTTTACCCATCTTATCCTATGGTTTTGTCGATATTTTCTATTTTTTATTTTATAAATAAATTAAATAAAAAAGAAAAGTGGTTTGTTGTATTAACTAATTTGGAAAACTAATAATAAACCTTTATTATATATTATAAGTTTCTAAAAAGTATAGTACAGAAAACAAACAAGTACACATGTCCTTTGATACAGTTTTGAGAATTAATTCTATAGAAATTTGAGGGGGCTGGGTGGTAGCACAGTGGGTTAAGTGCACATGGCGCTAAACACAAGGACCGCTGTAAGGATACTGGTTCGAGCACCCAGCTCCCCACCTGCAGAGGGGTTGCCACACAAGCGTTGAAGCAGGTCTGCAGGTGTCTATCTTTCTCTCCTCCTCTCTGTCTTCCCCTCCTCTTTCAATTTCTGTCTGTCCTATCCAACAACAACAGCTATAACAACAATAACAGTAACAACCACAGCAAGGGCAACAAAATGGGAAAAACAGTGCTGGCACCAAGCCCCAGTGATAACCCTGGAGTCAAAAAAACAAAAACAACAACAAAAAAAACAACCATGAACCACAAATACTTTAAGAACAAATATTTAAGAGCTCTTATTACTGTGTAATATATAACCTATATATTTGTATATAATTTTTTGAAGATCTGGAACCTCACATTAAGACTTTTCTCCACTCCTAGGACAGCTTTTCCATTTTTTTTTTTAATTTTGGAGAGAAACAAAGAAAGAAGAGACACTATAATACTTCTAAGGTGTTACTGCACCCCCATCTGATTCCACGTAAGTGTGACCTACCTAGAGAACTGCCTTTTATCCTTAAAATAGTCTTTATTGTGTGCAAAAAAAAAAAATACAGGGGAAATGTGAAAGGGAATGAGTAAAGTATCAAGAATTCTTCAGTTATTAGAAGAAGGAGCTGCTGTATATATTTCAACTTGAAAGAATATCTCTGCTATTTAAGTAAAATAAGATATAATCTACTGTATTTATGATTAATAGATGATACTTGATAATTGGATGAACATTCTACATAATGTGTTTCCACATATGACAGAGATAATGTGGACAATCACACATTTTTTAAGAGACTCATTTATGAGAAAGACAGAGAACCAGGATGACACTTTGTCACATGTGGTGCCAGACATCAAATTAAAGGTCTCATGCTTGAGAGTTCTATGCTTTATCCACTGTGCTGCCCCTCAGATTGTCAGCTCTACATTAAATGGTAATTATCATATATTGGGCTGATTTTCCCAATAAAATGATTTAAAAATACAAAACTCTAGACTTTGAAAACAATTGCTTATGCATGAATGATTTTACTTGTGAAAATAAATATGCTCTGTTCTTGTTAAGTTTTTTGATTACTTTTGTATTATTTATTTTATTTTTTTTCCTCCAGAGTTATAACTGGGACTCAGTGCCTGCATGAATCAAATGCTCCAGAAGGCCATTTTGCCCATTTTGTTGCCCTGTTGTTACCCTTGCTGTTGTTGGTATTATTAGTGTTGTCATTGTTGTTGTTGTTGGATAAAACAGAGAAATCGAGAGAGGAGGGGAGACAGAGAAGGGGAGAGAACGACAGACACCTGCAGACCTGCTTCACTGCCTGTGAAACAACCTCCCTGCAGGTGTCTGGGGACTCAAACCAGGGATCCTTACAAGGGTCATGCCCTTCCCACCATGTGCACTGAACCTGCAGCTCTACTGCCTGACCCTCTCTTGTTATGTTTTTAAGAAGTTAAAAGAAATGGTGATTTCACTTCCTTCACCCCATCTTGAATGGAGCTTGAAAGAATCATGTTAAGTGAGGTAAGTCAAAAAAAGAAGGATGAATATGGAATGATTTCACTCAGGAATAGAGGCTGAAAAATATTACCATGGGGAGTCGGGCTGTAGCGCAGCGGGTTAAGCGCAGGTGGCGCTAAGCTCAAGGACCGGCGTCAGGATCCCGGTTCGAGCCCCCGGCTCCCCACCTGCAGGCAGGTCCCTTCACAGGCGGTGAAGCAGGTCTGCAGGTGTCTGTCTTTCTCTCCCCCTCTCTGTCTTCCCCTCCTCTCTCCATTTCTCTCTGTCCTATCCAACAATAACAACATCAATAATAACTACAACAAGAAAACAACAAGGGCAACAAAAGGGAATTAAAAAAAAAAAACTTAAAAAAAAAAAAAAAGAAAAATATTACCATGATGTCGGCCTACTTTCCCTGGGCAGAGGACCTCACCAATGTGTCCTGGAACCTCACTTCCCCAGAGCCCTACTTGATTAGAGAAAGATAGAAATAGGCTGGGGGTATGGATCTGTCAACACCCATGTCCAGTGGAGAAGCAATTACAAAAGCCAGACCTCCCACCTTCTGTGCCCCTTTGAGATTTTTTGGTTCATACTTCCTGAAGGATAAAGAATAGGAAACTTTCCAATGGAGGGGATGAGATATAGCACACTGGTGGTAGGAATTGTGTGAATTGTACCCCTCTTATCCCACAGTCTTGTTGATTATTAAATCACCTATAATAAATTTAAAAAAGAAGTTAAAAAGTAAGAAAACACAAAGCAGAACTTGGACTGGGTTTGGTGTATTACACCTAAGTAAATAACTCTGGGGTGGGGGGAGGGTTAAGGTCCTGGAACATGATGTCAGAGAACCTAGAGGGGGTTGAATTGTTATGTGGAAAACTAAGAACTGTTATACATGTGCAAACTACTCTATTTTATTTTTGTTCCTGTATTTATTGTTGATTGCAAACCATTAATCTCCCAATAAAAAAAAAGAAGTCGAAAGAAAAAGTGATCAAAGACAAGATTCAATTTACTTTGAAATACATCCATCCAAAAATAATCAGTTTGAGGACTAGATAGGGATGTAGAGACAGGTGAAGAAGAGAAAGTTAACATTTATTGTATCACTTGAAAATTTCCATCATATACACTAGAGGGGAAAAAGACATAAATTAATACAGGCATACTAGAGTGAGCGTAGACAGCATAATGGTTATGCAAAGAGGCTCTCATGCCTGAGGCTCTAAAGTCCTAGGTTCAATCCCCTCAACCCCCAACACCATAAACCACAGCAGAGCAGTGCTCCGGTTAAAAAAATAATAATAATACAGAGAGAGAGAGCCCAGCTCTAGATCCATGCCATTGCAGTAAAGTCAATGTCTCCATAAAAGTAGTTGCATTAACTGTCCCCGTATAGACAAAGCTATGCTAAACTATGTCAGCTGTGCAATGGTGTTATATCTAAAACATCATGTACATATCTTCATTTTAAAATGCTATTTAATTGTTGATGACATAGCTCATGTGGAAAGGTATCTGTTTTGCCATGATTGAGATACAGATTCAAAGCCCCAGCTTTCATACCACTGTAGCAAAGATGGGTACAATGATGCAACTCACACTCCTTCCATCTCTTTTTCTATATGGAAAAAAAAAAACAGTTGGCATAGAGCAGCAAAATGATGGCAAAAAAAAAAAAAAGTAGCTGTACAATGTAAGAGGTAGATAGCTCCTTCCTAGATTGCCTGGTCTCCAGAATTGTCTTACTTGACCATCTACAGTGAGAGGCACATCTTCTGTGTCATCCTCCCCCTTGAATTAGGTGCTTGATTACTACAGATTGTGCTTGAGAATAAACACCAGCTCTGCACATATCCCAGGGCTACTAACCCTCCAGATACTCTGATGTATGTGAAAGGAAGGCTAGGTGTCCCAGAAAACTCAGCACCCTGTGGTCCCAAGGATAATCCCATTCTCTTGGATTATCTCTCCCCAGTCCCATGGAGAGGGGGTGTTCTCATCACAGGCTGCCACTTACTTACCAGCTCTTTTTATGACTCAAGTTTCCTTGCTGGAGCTGTGAATACCTTTACAGTACCGTGAGGCTCCTCTTAATCTGTTTCCGCTGAGAAGCAACTAACTCCAAGATCAGTAGTCTCTGGGTTAGCACAGGCCAGAAGAGAAGCTTTAGCACTCCACTAGTCTCCACTCTACAACCAGCCCCAAACTCGCTCTCCTTAGCTGGCTGCTACCTGTTTATTTGATTCCCTTGTACCTGGAGAGCAGGTCATCCTTTACTCCTGGAGTGTTTAAGAAAAAGCACCAGGAAAGAGGCTAGATGGTGACACACCTGGTTAAACACTCATATCATAGTGCACAAGGACTTGAGTTCAAGCCCTTAGTCTCCATTTGAAGGGGAAATCTGGAGTGGAACAGCTAGGCTGAAGGTGTATCTCTATCTCTTTCTCTCTCTAACTCCCCCTCCCCTTTCAATTTCTCTCTGTCTCTATCCAATAATAAAATTAAATCTAAAAAGATTTTTTAAAAATAATGAAAAACTTTAGGAAAGATAATTTTCCCACTAGCCTCAGACCATAACCATGGAGGACAAGTTTCCTCTTTACAGCACTAACTCACATACCACCCCCAATCATTTCAACAGGCCCTGATTTATTTATTTATTTATTTTGCAAACTCTGTGGAGTTCTGGGCCATCTCTATAAATCAAAGTGAAGAGCCAGTCCCAGGATCCCATCTTGACAGCTCATTTGGAGATTCTAGTTCTTCTAGCATTTGCTAGTAAGGGAATGTATCTACTTATTGACCCTCTTCCCAAGACCAGTCTGTCTGTACTGGGTAAGGTCATCATCTTAGATCAAGCAGTATATAGCTTCAAGATGGACACAAATGAGCAGTGAGGGAGGAAGAAGACACCTGCCTCATGAGCCACATCGACTGAATCAACCCTGGTGATCAGTGAAGTGACAGATGTCACAACCAGAATGCCCTCACATCCTCCAGGATCCCATCTTGAGACAAATTTTATAAGGGTCCAGAAGAAGGCCTGAGAAACAGCATAATTATTACACAAAAATGCTTTCATGCTTGAGGTTCTTAGGTTCCAGGTTCAATTTCCAGTAAACAGTGTCCTGGTTTTGAAAAAGTAACTAATTAATTTAAAAGAATATAATAAAAGTCTAGCTTATTATATGATAGATGACTAGATAAAGAAGTGATGGAAAATATACTCTATGGAGTCCTACTCTGCAATAAAAAAAATAGATGATATTGAGTCCTTTGGGACACAATGGATAAAACTGGAGGTGACTGTGCTTGACAAAATAAGAAAAGAGATGAAAGGCAGTCACTGGGTCTTTTACATTCACATGTAAAATCTAGAGAACTGAAACACTTGAACTTGCAAAACACAAGAAACAGAAGCACAAACAAACTGTAAGACAACATGAGAAGTATGGTAGTTAGCATTAGGAGGCTAGGGACACAGAATTTTGGTGGTGGGTGTGGTATGGAACTTATACCCTGTAATCCTACAGTCTTGTAAACCACTATTAACTCAAATAAAAATAAGATAATGACACTCAGAAGTAGTAGGTGTGAGTTAGAAAGGCATACAAGGCAGGACCATCATCTTGAATGGAGCTTGAAGAAACTATGTTAAGTGAAATAAGTCAGAAACAGAAGGATGAATATGGGATGATCTCACTCTCAGGAAAACAAGATCAGAAGAGAAAGCACAAGTAGAACCTGAACTGGAGTTGGCATATTGCACCAAAGTAAAAGACTCTGGGGTGAGTGGAGGGGGGGAGGGAGTACAGGTCCAAAAAGGATGACAGAGGACCTAGTGGGGATTGTATTGCTATGTGGAAAACTGAGAAATGTTATGCATGTACAAATTGTTGTATTCACTGTCGAATGTAAAACATTAATCCCCCAATAAAGAAACTTTAATAAATAAATAAATAAATAAATATTGCATCAAAGTAAAAGACTCTGGGATAGGTGGGGGGTGGGAGAAAACAGATCCAAAAAGGATGACAGGACCTAGTAGGGGTTGTATTGTTACATGGAAAACTGGGAAATGTTATGCATGTACAAATTATTATATTTACTGTTGAATGTAAAACATTAATTCCCCAATAAAGAAATAAAAAAAAGACTCTGGAGAGGGTGGGAGTGGGTCAGAGTTCAGGTCCTGAAACATGATGGCAGAGGACCTAGTGGAAGTTGTATTGTTATATGGAAAACCAAGAAATGTTACGCATGTACAAACTACTGTATTTACTTTCAACTGTAAAACAGTAATCCCCCAATAAAGAAATAAAAAAATAAGTAAATAAATAGCATTCTAAGCAATGTGGCACCCAGAAAGTAATCAAATGACACAGGGAGTAAGGTCAGGCAAATAACTATTTAACATGTGCTCTCAACCAGCTGCGCCACCACCCAGCCCTGCAAATATCTATTTAAATCCCAGAGGGCAGCCTAGGAGGTGGCACAGTGGGTGAAAAAATAAATAAATAAATAAAAAGAAGGCAGGGCCATAGTAAAAAAAATGGGCAAATATATGTAAATATAGATAGATAGTTATAGAAATAATAGTCAACCCCTATCTGTGACCTTGGCAGAACTACTGCATTTTCCAATGGAGGCAATGAGGACACAGAACTCTGGTGGTGGGAAAGGTGTTAATTTATACTCCTGCTATCTTATAATTTTGTAAATCAATATAAATAACTAATAAAAATTAAAATAATGATATTAGTTAATTAATTAATTAATTTAAAAACAATATAAGGATCCAGAGGAAGTATGTTCCCCACACCAAAGCATATTCCTGGTTCCCTTCCTTCCTAGAGACTGCTTGGCAGTGACATCAACAGTGACATATACATGTCCTCAGAAGACCAGGACAGCGTGATCTATGTTGTGATTTTTCACAAGGAGGTAGAGTGGAAGGCCCATTATTTCCAGAGACCAAGGCCTCATTATTAAAATAAACCAGCCTCGCCTCAAACTGATAGAGTGATATGACCATATGCCACTTTGGCATTAAACAAATCCTAATGAGCTAAAACTATGTTAGCTTTAACTAACTGACCTCTTTGGCCCTCATAAACCACTTGATAAATAGCCTCTGGTAATGAGTTCCAGGGGGGCAGATTATGGCTACAGCATATGCTAAGAAAGACCCTTGCACCCCAGACCCCTCCTAGGCCCACCTGTTGGGACACACCCATGCAGCCAGCCAGACCTCTGCCTTTGACAACAGGACACAGTGAGAAGAATGGTGCCTGGCCACTCACCCAGAGCACTTCCCTGACTGTGCAGCCACACGCAGCTCTGACTATTTCCTGTGTTGAAAGAGGGTATAGATACATCAGGGGTTCTAATATCCATGGTGAATATTCTGAGATACTTGAGGCCAGGAGGTGATGGGAGCCCGAGACCCCAGCAGCTCAGCTGGGCCTGAACACTGCATTCCAATCAGGCATGGCTGGGCTACCCAGGTAGCTTGAAGTGGGGAGGGCAATGGGGTTGAGGGGCTATCTTATGGACAACTATGAAGCCTGCGACCACAGAAACTTAAGTCCTACGGCTCAATGCTCCCCCTAAGCAGCAGCAATGGTGAGGTTTGTATTTTTTTTTTAACCTTCAGAATTATTGTTGGAGCTCAGTGCCTGCACTATGAATCTACAGCTCCATTTTTTCCCCGATTTTTTTGGATAGTACAGAGATAAATTGAGAAGGAAAGGGAAAACAGTCCTGCTTCACTGTTTGTAAGGCGACCCCCATCCTCACCCCACTGCAGCTGGGTGCTCGTATTATGTGTACTTAACCCAGTGTGCCACCACCCAGCCCCTGAAGTGTGTGAGCTCTCAATCAACATGGATCTTCTTTAGCCCCTGAAGTGTGTGAGCTCTCAGTCAACATGGATCTTCTTTAGCCAGAAGAGTGCACAAACACTGCTTAGATCTTGGTGTTAACTTCTTAGTTGACATCACAATGCCATAGTGTCTGGAGAGTAGGCATCCCTCCTATTCACCACAGAGGCTCAGATGTGCCCTTCCTGTTGCTTCAAAGCCATGAGGCAACTACCAGATGGCTCTACTCAGCTGAGGGCTATCGATAGCTAAAGTGAACAAACTTGCACAAATAATAGTAACCAAGCTATCAGTTAAATTTTGTGAAAGATATGACTGTTATCAGAGGGAAGGATGGAGGAGGCACGGGTAATTAGTGCTGTCCTTATACATACACATGTATGGAACTATGCCCAATTATTTTATATATTTGTAAGACAACACCAAATCAATAAGAAATTTTTTTTTAATTTTAAAATAAAGCTGTCGAAGAGTACTTTCACTCCCTGGAGGCATGAGTATCAGAATAAACTTGAGATCCTGAATTTGATGGCAGCCTCATGCAGAGCCTCTGCAATATCTGAGCCACCTGTGTCACACTGTGACCTGCTAGCTATAGGTTCTCCTCAAAATGTTGGGATGAAACTTTCCAGACATAAGATATAAAGGATGTAACTATGAGAAGATAGAACAGAAGGAAGGTAGAGTGAGTCAGCTACCCACATCACTGAAGAATAGCACTGACCTCATTGTCAAGTGGAATTAAATGGGATTTGTTTTTGATTTTTATAAATTGTATTTATAAAATGGAAATATTGACAAGACCATAGGATAAGAGGCATACATTTCCACACAGTTCCCACCACCAGAACGCCCTATCACATCCCATCCCTTGATAGCTTTCCTATTCTTTATCCCTCTGGGAGTACGGCCCCATGGGATTTTTAAATGACTGAATTTTCTTCCCCAGCTACCACATTAACATAGGCATGTTATATAAGATGCAAAAAAAAAAAGTATGCTTGAGGTTGAGAAATAATCTACTTTTGCTCATTCCATGGGCTTTTGGTGTATGTTGCCCCATTACATCTGGAGAAAAACAAGATGTTTGTGAGATGAATTCTCATAAATAATCTCTCCTGACCCCTTCTGCATTTGATGTCATCACTGTCTGTTGCCAAATTCTTTTGCTGCAGCTGAAGGAGGGACAGAAGGTAAGATTCCATATACAAGACCTTTGCTGTTACCTTAAAATATTTTTTTCTTATTCTTTAAAAAAATGCTAGTTCAATGTTTATGTATATTTGAAATATTTCACTTATTTGTAATTTTATTGCTTTATCAAGAAGTTGATGGCTTACAGTATAATTGTTGACACATGGGTACAATTTCTTTTTTGAAAAAAATTATCTTTATTTATTGGATAAAGACAGCCAGAAATCAAAAAAGGAAGGGAGTTATAGATAGGGATAGAGGCAGAGAGTGAGATACATGCAACACTGATTTACTGCTCAAGAAGCTTTCCCACTGCAGGTGGGGACAGGGGGCTCAAACCTGGGCCCTTGAGCATTATAACATGTGCACTCAACCACATGTGCCACCACCAGGCCCCTGGTATAATTTCTTATCACTGGGTGAGAGGTATCTGAAAAACTCTCAGCCCAACTTAGGTCCTTTTCCACCACCATGCACCATGAGAGAGAGAGAGAGAGAGAGAGAGAGAGAGAGAGAGACTTAGAGATAGAGATAGAGATAGAGATAAAGATAGAAATATATATATTTGTGGGTTAAGCGCAGGTGGCGCGAAACGCAAGGACCAGCATAAGGATCCCAGTTCAAGCCTCCGGCACCCCACCTACAGGGGAGTCGCTTCACAGGGGAGTCGCTTCACAGGTCTGCAGGTATCTATCTTTCTCACCTCCTCTCTGTCTTCCCCCTCCTCTCTCCATTTCTCTCTGTCCTATCCAACAATGACAACATCAATAACTACGACATTAAAAAGGGCAACAAAAGGGAAAATAAATTTATAAAATAAAAAAACTTTAAAAGGAAATTTATATATTTATATATAGAGAGAGAGATAAGAGCACTGCTCATCTCTGGCTTATGGTGGTACCAGGAGTAGAACTTTGACTTCAGAGACTTGAGTATCAAAGTCTTTTGCACAACCATTATGCAGTCTTCCCTGCCTGAAAGAATCGCCTCACTTTTTTTTTTTTTTTTTTTTTTGGTTAGGGAGTTAAAAGCTTATAGTATAGTTGTTAACACATGGATAAAATTTCTCATCTCGACATGATATGTGTCTGCAAAACACTCATACACAATTTAGGACTTCAAAACCTTCCCCCCTGGCACCACCACAACACCCCCCCAAGCCTGCTTCCCCAGAGATTTTTTTTTCTCCAGTGCAATATGCCAAGTTTTACTTTGTATTTTCCCATTCTGTTCTTATTCCTTAAATTCTACCTCTGAGTGAGATTATCTCATATTCATCTTTTCTTTTTGGCTTATCTCACTTAACATAATTCCTTCAGTCTCCATCCAAGACAGGTGAAGAATGTGACTTCAATATTATTTTTTTTAAAAAAGAAAAATCTTCGTTTATTGGAAAGACAGAAATCAAGAGTAAGGGAGTGATAGAGAGGGAGAGAGACACCTGCAGCACTGCTACATGACTTGCAAAGCTTTCCCACTACAAGTGGGGACCAGGGGCTTGAACCTGAGTCCTTGAACATTGTAACATGTGCACTCAATCAGGTGCATCTGACTCCTAAATTTAGCTGGGGTTTTGTTTGTTTATTTGTTTACCATAGCATTGCTCAACTCTAGTTTATGGTGGTGCAGGGGACTGAGCCAGGGAATTAGGAGCCTCAGGCATGAAAGAGAGTCTCTGCATAACATTATGCTATCTACTCCCACCTCAATTTCATCATCTTAAATAGCACAATTTATATAAAGCCCACACTTAGAAGCAACCTAGGTGTTCAATAATAGATGAGTGGCTAGGAAAGTTATGGTATATATACAAAATATAATTATCTTTTGTTTGCTTTCATTGAATTGATAACTGAAACTTTTAAAAATGTTTTACTTGTTATTTTTTTTCAGTGAGAGATAGATAATAGAGAGAAAGAAAGAAGAGGAAGAAAGGAAGGAAGGAAGGAAGGAAGGAAGGAAGGAAGGAAGGAAGGAAGGAAGGAAGGAAGGAAGGAAAGCAGGCCAGTGGTGGTGCACCTGACTGAGCACACGTTACAGTGTGCAAGGAGCCCGTTCACCCAAGTCCTCCAAGCAGTGGGAAAGCTTTATGTGTGGTGAAGCAGTATTGTGAGTGTCTTTCTGTCTCTCTCCCTCCCTATTACCCCCTCCCTCTTGATTTCTGGCTTTCTATCCAATAAATAAATATATATAATAAAAATAGATAGATACATATATAGATAAATAGATAGATAGATAGATAGATAGATAGATAGATAGATAGATAGATAGATAGACAGACAGGCAGACAGACTAGGGTAGTGCACAGTTTTGGTTTATGGTGGTGCTGGGGACTGAAACTGGGACTTCAGAGCTTCTGGCAACAAAGTCACTTTGCATAAATAGTAAGGTGTCTTACTACAAGAATTTTCTTTCAAATGCATTGACTAGCCCAATGCTCTTCTGTTCTCCATCTGTCTATTTAGCCTGATTCCAGTGCCCCAAGTGGTTTTTCACCACCCCTACTCTCCTCCCTAAAACAGAGGGACTTCATGTAGGAACTAGACTGTGTCTTCAGCTATAAAACAGATAATATCTACCTCAGAGGATTTAGCAGTAATTGCTTGCTCCTTCCTTGCCTGACACTGTGACATTCTCTGCACATATTTTCTCACTTAATCAACACAGTAGGTGAGAAGCTTCCCTAAGGTCATAGACAGCAACAGAATGGGAGTCTCAGAGGTCCTACCTGTTAAGACACATATGTGCTCAGCCAGTGTGGAAGCAAATACTATTTATGTGCAGGTTAATGACTGCTTCACAAGGCTCTGGTGAAGACTGTCAACTTGTTTAACATGGTGCTTGCATGTGGTCCAAACTAGAAATAAATGATACTTACTCTGATGATTACATGCAGAAGTAGCACAACAAAATGAAATCCAGCATACCTTCTGGGTCAAACTATCCCAACCTCTTCTCCTCTGCTCCTAGGGCTGACACATTTACATTAATCTGGATTAAAGGCTTATTGGATCTGGAAGCTATACCCCAACTCCTGCATTTAGCCACAGACCTTCTGTCAGCTGAGAAGGACAAGAAAAGAAGGCAAACACACAAGGCAGCACTGGTCTTGTGCACAGTTAAGGGTGGTTTCCTGTGGGACCCAGCTCTCACGTCCTCTTTTCAGAAGTTCAAGATGAGAGAATGGATCCTGCTCTTATCTATGCTGCTCTGTGGCCTGGCTGGCCCCACACATCTATTCCAGTCAAGTCTGGTGCTGGACATGGCCAAAGTTCTTCTGGATAACTACTGCTTCCCTGAGAACCTGATGGGGATGCAGGAAGCTATTGAGCAAGCTATCAAAAGCCAGGAGATCCTAGGCATCTCAGACCCTCAAGTGCTAGCTCACGTGCTCACAGCCGGGGTACAGAGCTCCTTGAATGACCCTCGACTGGTCATCTCCTATGAGCCCAGCACCGTTGAGGTTCCCCAGCCAGCCCCAGCACTCCGCAATCTCACACAAGAGCAACTGCTTGTCCAGGTGCAGAAGAGCATCCACCATGAGATTCTAGAAGGCAACGTGGGCTACTTACGCATGGATGACATCCCAGGTCAGGAGGTGGTGAGCAAGCTGGGAGGTTTCCTGGCTGCCAGCGTCTGGACAAAGCTCATGGGTACCTCTGCCCTGGTGCTGGACCTCCGCCACTGCACTGGGGGCCACGTTTCTGGCGTCCCGTATCTCGTCTCTTACCTGCACTCAGGGAACACGGTCCTGCATGTGGACACCATCTATGACAGACCCTCCAACACCACCACTGAGATCTGGACTTTGCCCCAGATCCCAGGAGAGCGGTACAGTGCTGACAAGGACGTGGTGGTCCTCACCAGCAGCCACACGGGGGGCGTGGCAGAGGACATTGCTTACATCCTCAAGCAGATGCGCAGGGCCATTGTGGTGGGTGAGCGCACAGTTGGGGGTGCTCTGGACCTCCAGAAGCTGAGGATCGGCCAGTCGGATTTCTTCTTCACTGTGCCAGTGTCCAGGTCTCTGGGGGCCTTGGGCGGGGGCACTCAAACATGGGAAGGCAGTGGGGTGCTACCCTGTGTGGGGACGCTGGCGGAGCAGGCCCTGGAGAAAGCCCTGGCCATCCTCAAACTGCGCCGTGTCCTGCCTGGAGTGCTCCGTCGCTTGCAGGAGGTGCTGCAGGACTACTACACGCTGGTGGACCGTGTTCCCGCACTGCTGCATCACCTGGCTGGCATGGACTTCTCTGCTGTGGTCTCTGAGGAGGATCTGGTCACCAAGCTCAACACTGGCCTGCAGGCTGTGTCAGAGGACCCCAGGCTTCTGGTTCGGACAGTGAGACCCAAGGAAAACTCTGATGGACCGGAGGCTGGTGTCGATGAGCCACCAGAGGTGTCACCAGCTGTGCCCAAGGACGAGGCTGCCCGGCAGGCCCTGGTGGACTCCATGTTCCAGGTGTCTGTGCTATCGGGCAACGTGGGCTATCTGCGCTTTGACCAGTGCATGCACGCCTCAGTGCTGGAGGCACTGGGCCCCTATATCCTGCGACAGGTGTGGGAACCCCTCAGGGACACTGAACATCTCATAGTGGACCTGCGTCAGAACCCTGGGGGGGCCTCCTCCTCCGTGCCTCTGCTGCTTTCCTACTTCCAGCCTCGGGACACTGGCCCAGTGCACCTCTTCACCACCTATGACCGGCGCACCAACATCACCCAGGAGCACTTCAGCCACACAGAGCTGCTGGGCCAGCACTACAGCACCCGGAGTGGGGTGTACCTTCTCACCAGCCACCGCACGGCCACTGCGGCTGAGGAGCTTGCCTTCCTCATGCAGTCTCTGGGCTGGGCCACTCTGGTGGGCGAGATCACAGCGGGGAGCCTACTGCACACACTCACAGTGCCCCTGCTGGAGACCCCAGAGGGCAGCCTGGCACTCACTGTGCCCGTGCTCACCTTCATTGACAACCATGGCGAATGCTGGCTGGGTGGTGGCGTGGTGCCTGATGCCATCGTGTTGGCTGAGGAAGCCCTGGACAGGGCCCAGGAGGTGCTGGAGTTCCACCGCAGCCTGGGAGCTTTGGTGGAGGGCACTGGACACCTGCTAGAGGCCCACTATGCTCGGCCAGAGGTGGTGGGGCAGACCAGTGCCCTGCTGCAGGCCAAGCTGGCCCAAGGGGCTTACCGCACAGCCGTGGACCTGGAGTCTCTGGCCTCCCAGCTGACTGCTGACCTGCAGGAGATGTCAGGGGACCACCGTCTACTCATGTTCCACAGCCCTGATGAGCTGGCAGCAGAAGAGGTACCCGCCGCCCCTCCCATGGTGCCCTCCCCCGAGGAACTCTCCTACCTTATCGAGGCCCTGTTCAAGACAGAGGTGCTGCCTGGCCAGTTGGGTTACCTGCGTTTTGATGCCATGGCCGAGCTAGAGACAGTGAAGGCCATTGGGCCACAGCTGGTGCAGCTGGTATGGCAGAAGCTGGTGGACACTACTGCTCTCATTGTTGACTTGCGTTACAACCCAGGCAGCTACTCCACCGCCATTCCCCTGCTCTGTTCCTACTTCTTTGAGGCTGAGCCCCGCCAGCACCTCTACTCTGTCTTTGACAGGGCCACCTCCAGCATCACAGAGGTGTGGACTCTGCCCCTGGTGACAGGCCGGCGCTATGGTCCCCAGAAAGACCTCTACATCCTGATGAGCCATACCAGCGGATCTGCCGCAGAGGCGTTTGCTCACACCATGCAGGACCTGCATCGGGCCACAGTTATCGGGGAACCCACGGCTGGAGGGGCACTCTCTGTGGGCATCTACCAGGTGGACAGCAGCTCACTGTATGCCTCTATGCCCACGCAGATGGCCCTGAGTGCCAACACAGGGGAGACCTGGGACCTGGCTGGGGTAGAGCCTGACGTAACTGTGCCCATGAGTGAAGCTCTGTCCATAGCTCAGGATATAGTGGCCCTGCGTGCCAAGGTGCCCACCGTACTGCAGACAGCTGGAAAGCTGGTAGCTGATAACTATGCCTCTCCTGAGCTGGGAGCCAAGATGGCTGCCAAACTGAGCCGTCTGCAGAGCCACTATGCCAGGGTGAACTCAGAAGGGGCCTTGGCAGAGATGCTGGGAGCTGACTTGCAGGTGCTGTCTGGGGACCCACACTTGAAGACTGCTCATATCCCTGAAGATGCCAAGGATCGAATTCCTGGGATCGTGCCTATGCAGGTGAGATGCAAGGGAGACTAGGACCCTGGTCCTGGGGGTTGACTAGTTGTTCCTTCATCCAGGGGTCTGCATATTATATATATATAATGACTCCAGACTAGCTCTGATGCTTAAGTTTTCATTAATTGCATCTTTCCCCTGAATAACTCTGTAGGACATTTTCACCCCCGACCCCCTAGAACACAGTTTGAAATCTTCTGATAAAGAAAGGACTTTACTCTTGACTGGGTGAAATGTGTGGGTTTGCAGAATTTCTCACTATCAGTATCAGATAAAACAGCATTTATAACAACTCTCCACCCTGTTTATTATCTATAGTTCCACCAAATTGTCACATGTAAACACAAGGACATTTGTCTTGGATTTCTTTAACAGCAGGTTTTGGGTGTAGGAATTTTTTATTTTATTTTATTATTTATTTAAAAAAGGAGACATTAGCAAAACCATAGGATAAGAGGGTTACAACTCCACATAATTCCCACCACCAGATCTCCAGATCCCATCCCCTCCCCTGATAGCTTTCCCATTCTTTATCCCTCTGGGAGTATGAATCCAAGGTCATTGTGGGATGCAGAAGGTGGAAGGTCTGGCTTCTGTAATTTCTTCCCCACTGAACATGGGCGTTGACTGGTCGGTCCGTACTCCCAGTCTGCCTCTCTCTTTCCCTAGTAGGTTGGGGCTCTGGGGAAGCGGAGCTCCAGGACACATTAGTGGGGTCATCTGTCCAGGGAAGTCTGGTCGGCATCATGCTGGCATCTAGAACTTGGTGGCTGAAAAGGGAGTTAACATACAAAGCCAAACAAATTGTTGAGCAATCATGGACCTAAAGGCTGGAATAGTGCAGATGAAGTGTTGGGGGCTAGTCACTGCAAACTATTGTGTACTTTTACTTTTTTATTGTGTATTTTACCCTACTTTATGGATACATGTGAATAAGTCAAGGGACCTGGTCTATATGTAGGTTTTGGGACTTTGTTAGGAAGTGAACCGCCTCTAACGGAATTAGAGAATACTATGAAAGAAAAGGTCTCACCCGAGTAATGAAGCTAAAAGGTTGACATTCCAGGGTGTAGGAAGTTTATATGGGAACTGAGAGGTGCTCATGAAGAAGGACAAGGTTGAGACTGGGAGGGTGGGGCTGGAAAGGAGGGGATGCTGCCAGATGGAGGTAAACTGAGGCTGTTCCTTCTAAAGATTCTGATTAGATTCTAACAGATATAAGGAATGTCTCCCAGATCCATTCTTCAGTATACAGAACCCAATAGCATCTGCCCTACTTTCACTGAGGGACCACCTTTCCATATCCCCAGGACATGAATATTCTGGATCTCTGAGGCAGCTGAGAGAAGGTCTTTGAATCAGAAAGTGGAATGACAATAACTGTGCTGGAGTGCAGACCCAGTCAGACAGACCCAGTTGTAGATGAACTCAAAGGGATAAAAGGGCCAAAAGCATTTGTTGAAGAATTGCCATTCATCTTAACACAGAACTATTAGAAGGTATGCAGAAGACAATGGTTAGAAAGCTTGTGACTTGAGGACAGATCAGGGACTGGAGTGAGACTATGCCAGTCAACAGTGGTATTCCTGTCAACAACTTGGACTCAGATTAAGTTGGATAGAATGGCGTGTTCCAGCCACCTAAGTAAGAAAAGAGGAGTGCTAGTTATTGGGGGAGGGGCAGTACTTAGTCACTTTGTGCTTCAGTTTCCTGATTGGAAATACAAAAATAATGGTGTCTTCTCTACAAAGTAAAACTAAAGATTATGAAGTGCTCTGCACAGAACAAGGCCCCTAGTAAAGACTCAGTTTTGGTACTTAGTACTGGGACCCTATAGCTATATCTTCCCTTCCTGTCTCAAGGAAGGAAAATAAAGATGAGCTCAGAGACATCAAAAAGTACAGGATGTCGGTACATCTGATCAAGCTCATATGTTACAATATGCAAGGACCCAGTTCAAGCCCTCAGTCCCCAACTTCAGGGGGAAAGCTTCATAAATAGTGAAGTGGTACAGGTGTCTCTCTGTCTCTATCCCTCTCTATCTCCCCCTTCCTCTCAATTTCTGGCTGTCTCTATCAAATAAATAATGATAATAAAAATAATAATAATAAGGCATCTGGTGAGGTCTAGAGTGTCTGGGCCTGTTAACTGTAGACTCCTGGGCATGGAGTTGGCATGCATGTGCAATATTCTAGGGAGGCTGTCAATCCCACATGAGTTCCTTCCCCAGGCCTACTACCCATGTAACCAAGAGAAAAGGTCATGGTACCTGCTCCCTGCTTTGGAAATGTTAGTTCCTTCATCTCTTCCTCAAGCTTTTAAAACTTGCTCCTTCCCTGACACTGAGCTTATCTCCCAATCATTCAGATCCCTTCTCCTGAAGTCTTTGAAGACCTGATCAAGTTTTCCTTCCACACAAACGTGCTGGAGGACAATATCGGCTACCTGAGGTTTGACATGTTTGGAGACTGTGAGCTGCTCACGCAGGTCTCGGAGTTGCTGGTGGAGCATGTCTGGAAGAAGATCGTGCACACAGATGCTATGATCATTGACATGAGGTTAGTGGACCTGGACCAGGTAGTTGCCAGTAGACAGGCATGGCTGTGGACCTGGGAGGGGGCAACAGTGTTTTGAGACAGAGAATGGGGGCTGAAAGACATTGAAAGGGTTCTCTGATTTCATCAGTCAGCTGGAACACTAGCCCTCATAGTTTTTCAAGCTCTTCAGATTATCCCAATATTGCATTCCAGGCTGAAAGTCACTGACTGACTTAGTGGTTAAAGGAATTCTTATGGGGATGGTGATGAAGTAAAACACTGATTACTTGACATTCCCTTAGTCCTCCTGAATCTGAAGCTTCAGGGTGAGGCCAGGTGGCCTGTGTGTTTGAGGGGTCAGTCTTTCTTCCAGGTGATTTTGATGATCAACGATGTTTCAGACAAGGATGTCCTCATCTGTGGTTGTGCTTCATACAAAGTCAATTTATGTATCCATTTGTAAAACCAGAAAGTCAGAGTACCAGTGGGAACTTGCAAATGACCCACTACTGTGGTAAAAAGAAATATTTGCATCACAAACTGATTGTAGGAATCAAAGTGTTTTCAGATTGCTAGTAAAGGGGTGACCCATACAAGGTAAGTTTCCCACCATCCCACCCCCCCCCCTTATTTTATTTATGTATTCTTTTACCAAAGCACTGCTCAGCTCTAGCTTATAATGGTGTGGGGGATTGAACCTGGGACTTGGGAGTCTCAGGCATGAGAATCTGTATAACCATTATTCTAACTACCCCAGCCCTCTCTTTTTAAATTTTTTAAAATTATCTTTATTTGTTTATTTGTTTATTTATTTATTTATTTAAGAAAGGATTAATTAACAAAACCATAGGGTAGGAGGGGTACAATTCCACACAATTCCCACCACCCAATCTCTATTTCCCACCCCCTCCCCTGATAGCTTTCCCATTCTCTATCCCTCTGGGAGCATGGACCCAGGGTCATTGTGGGTTGCAGAAGGTAGAAGGTCTGACTTCTGTAATTGCTTCCCTGCTGAACATGGGCATTGACTGGTCGGTCCATACTCCCAGTCTGCCTCTCTCTTTCCCTAGTAGGGTGGGTCTCTGGGGAAGTGGAGCTCCAGGACACATTGGTGGGGTCTTCAGTCTAGGGAAGCCTGGCCAGCATCCTGATGACATCTGGAACCTGGTGACTGAAAAGAGAGTTAATATACGAAGCCAAACAAATTGTTGAGCAATCATAGACCCAAAGCTTGGAATAGAGGAGAGGAAGTGTTAGGGGGGTACTCACTGCAAACTCTACTGCACTTCTGCTTTCAGGCATATATTTTGCAGTAGTTTATGGATACGTGTGAACATATGCTCTCTCTCACAGAAAAAAATATCTTTATTTGATAGAAACAGCCAGAAATCAAGAGGAAGGGGGAGACAGAGAAGGAGAGAGACAGAAAGACACCTGCAGACCTGCTTCACCACTTGCAAAGCTTTCCCCCTGCAGGTGGGGTCCAGGGACTTGAACTGGGTTCTTGCACATTGTAGCATATGTGCTCAACACAAGTTTCTCTCACAAAGTACAGGTTGGGACTCTATGGTTTGGGGTAAAGGGGAGAAATGTCCCAGGTCAGTGGCCAGATCTAGATGCCCCTGGGGATCTTGGGTCCATCTGTGGATTTTAGGGCTGTTCCATTGGAGATGCAGACACCCCTTTCTTCACCTGTCAGAGAGAGGTAGGCAGGAGCCACCACTCCAGCTCCCATCACCGGTCTACTTAGCCTCTCACTGTTCTCAGTTATAAACTCAGTGGCTCTGGATCCCATCAACAACTTCTCCTTCCTGAAAGATAAAACACCTCAAGGCTGTGGTTTATGTGTTCAGAACTAGAGTTTGGGACTGCTGCAGTGCCTCTGATGATTTTATCCTTTTTTAAAATGGATTTTATTATTTATTTATATTTATGCTTATTTTATGAGCTAGAGTGAGTGAGAGAGAGACACCAGATCACTGATCAGCTCTGGCTTATGGTACTAGTAGCGAATGAACTTGGGCTTTCAGAGCTGCAGAACCACTGAGCATCCAAATAACCCTCAGGCTAAGTCCTTTTCTAGTTAACAGTGCTATCAATATATTTATCAAAGAGATGAGGACCAGCTCATAGGAGTGTTTTGCTTAAAGACTTTTTTAACTTCGGTTTGGAGGTAGAGCTAGTGTATGCGTGGACCCTGAACCCAGCCAGGCCACCGTAGCCCATCATATAATAGATGAGGCTCCTAGCACTAAGCCGTACCTTCCTCATCTGACAGATAATGATACAGAGGCCTGGAAGGTCACACAATAGGGCAAAATCTGAAAGGCTTAGGACAGACACAGGCCTCTTACCTCCTGATGCTGTTACACAACCTTGAGCATTCTGCCATGGTAAGTGCCATAACAGGACACCTCAACTAGGATGCTGCTGGGCTGAATAGAGCTGGAGAATGAGTCTAAGGAAGACAGTGCTCTAAGACTGCTCTGCCCAGGATCAGTGTGTGGGTGCAGGGGAGCAGTCCATGGGCAATAAGGGGGGGGAGGGCGGAATTTATCAACCAAGTCTTTAACACAGTGTACCCAATCTCTAATATATCAGATATAGTCACTACTCAAGGAAATAGAAAAAGATTCAAAAAATTGGAAAGATATTCAATATGGATATATTGAATATATATACATATATATCAGATATGATCAGAAGGGGTGGGTTAGATGTAAATCATTTTCTAAATGATTTTTTTCGGGGTATCTCTCTCCCTCTCCGGCGGGTGGTCTCCAGGGGAAAGGTAACGGGCTGGTTCTTTCTCGCTCACGACAGGGGTGACATGAAGTAAAAGACACCAGGGGACTCTTAGCGTGCCTAGAATCTGAGTCCTAGAATCCCAGAATCCTAGAGTCTGTTTATTAGCAAAGTGGACATGAGTTAAATAGAAAAGCAATGAAGTTAATTATTGTTGAAATATGACAGAAATTACAGGTTTCTTAACAGTCAGCATGCCCCTAAGGTAGGGGGCTGGTATGACAGGAATTGATGAGATACAAGACAGTTATTTTCCATGACACAAGCAACTTAATTATCCAAAGGTATTTAAGAGAAGCATAGGGGTTAAACCTATAGGGTGAGACAGAGAGAAGATGAATATCAAAAGGCCATATAGTTTGGAATTTCTCTTGTCTGGGGTCTGAGGTGTGTGATGAAGTGTGATAAGGTGTGTTCTTCTGTGATCAGAAGATGACTTTGAATAAGTGAATCTGTGGCCATGTGGCCTGCAGTTAATGGAGGGAAGTACTGGAGTTACTGTGGGCCTGAGAGTCAAGAAGAAAAGAATCAAGTCTGAGCTTCCCCCCTTATGCTCACCTCGGTTGAGAGGGACTTACCAAGAGGTTATCTTCTCAGGCCTCCATCCAAGGATGGGGGTGGTTCTCCCTAAGCTCTATCAGGCTTACACATGGTCCCAACAGATTTTTACCAACAAATCTCTTGCTGTCTAGAGACTTGTACTCTGCAAAGTGCCAACCAAAGAGGTATGTAGATTGACGAAGGTGGACTAGACTGAGGCTGTGTGGAGTTCAAGTCCCCTACCCCACCAAGGCAAATATCTGGGCCTTGCAGTGTCACTGAGTCTCACTGTGAGCTGGCCTTCTCTTTCTTTCTTTCAGGTTCAATATAGGTGGCCCCACCTCTTCCATCTCTGCTCTGTGCTCTTATTTCTTTGATGAAGGCCCTCCAGTTCTGCTAGACAAAATCTACAATCGGCCTAATGACTCTGTCAGTGAGATTTGGACCCACACCCAGATAACAGGTGCGTAGAGAAGCCTGCTTCTATTCCTTTTTTTATTTTTTTGAAGCATCTAGAAAATAGGGAAAAGCAACTTGGGCTCAGATCAAAGTAATAGTAGTTGAAATATAGAACCCCCAACAACCCTAGTCCTGTGCTATCTGCACTTAGCCCACATGTTCTTTGATCCCTGCAAATCATGCACCATTATGATGCTCATTTTCCTTTTGCCTCCAGGGTTATCACTGGGACTCTGTGCCTGCATGATTCCACTGCTTCAGGCAGACTTTTTGTTTATATTGACAGTGAAAGACAGGAAGAGAGAGAGAGCAGGAGAGACAGAGCAGGAGGAGAGAAAGCACAGAACTACCTCACCATTTATAAAGCAGCTTCTTTGTGTCATGCTCCTAGCTCCTGCCTCAAACCTAGGTCCTCACACATAATGAAGTGTGTGTTATACTAAGTAAGCTACCTTCTGGCCCCCATTTTGATCATTTTCTTGAAGAAAAGAGATCTCAGTGAGATCAAATGTATTGCCTAGCATCAGATGGTAAAGGGATACACAAGAATTTAAACTCTTGTTTGTTTAAAGTTATTATGCCCCTACCCTCTCCCCTTGCCCCCCCCCCCACTAATGTTATCCCTGGGTTCAGTGCTGGCACTATTAATCCATTGCTCCCAGAGGCCATTTTTTTCCTTCCATTTTTTTTATTTGATAGGACAAAGAGAGATTGAGAGAGAAGGGAGTGATAGGGAGAGAGAAAGATAGACATTTGCAGAACTATTTCAGCACTCATGGAGTATCCACTTTGTCTGTGAGGAGCAGGAGCTTGAACTTGTGTCCTTATGCATGGTAACATGTACACTTAACCCAGTGTGCCACCACCTGGACTCTGTGCCTCCATTCTTGATGCTACAACCATCAGTATGGAAGACACATTCAGAATTAGATATAGTCCCCTGTCTATCATCAAAATCCCTAGGGTGTCTTATACTTATCTTACCTAACTCTCAGCCACAGGTCAACACAGCCACTAGAAGAAAGTCTGTAGCTCTCACATGATTTCAGTTTTCTGCCCTGAGCCCAGGCCAAAGAAGCAAAGTCAGTTCCTTGCTTTCCAGAGCTACTCCTCTCTTAGTCCAGCTGGAAATCCTTGCATAGCATGGAGTCCTTTTTGTAGAATGCAAACAAAGGAACCTGTTTTCCCAAGAGGAGGCTGCAGGGCTAACAGACTGTGCATATAATCAGAAAAATACTCTACAGCTTTCATTTTTTACCCTTCTTCTTCTCCTCCTCTTTCTCCTTCTTTCACCACCCTCTCTTTCTCTCTCCCTCCCTCTTTCTCTTTTACCACAACACTTCTCAACTCTGCTTGTGTGGGGGATTGAACCTGGGAGTCTCTGCATAACATTAGGCTACCTACCCCTGCCTATTTTGACTTTTCTTTATCAGATTGTGTGTGTGTGTGTATGGGGGGGGGGTTTCCAGGACATTCAGTAGTATTGCAAATCATAAATAAAAAGCAGGGCCAGATGAAGTCCAAGTTCAAATAGACATTCAAGATGAGATAAAAAAAATAAACTCAGATCTATTTATTAATCATAGTGCCCTAGAATTGTGATGTCCAAAAAGGGAACCACATGTGATCAGTAGGCATTGAAATGTGGCTCTTCTGAAAGTCAATGTATCCAATGTAAAGTGAATAAAAGTTTACATTGTGAAGGTTCTTTGTGGAAAAATATGGAGAATTTATCATTAGTAATTATGTAATATTAATTATATTTTGAGGTGAACATATTTTTATTTTCTAATTTTTAATTTTAGTTTAATGAAAGATGTTCAGAGAGAAAGAAAGAAAGAAAGAAAGAAAGATAGATAGATAGATAGATAGATAGATGATAAATAGTGTACCAGAGCACTGCTCAGCTCTGCCTTATGATGATGCTGGGAATTGAACTTGGGACATTAGAGCCTCAGGCCTGAAAGACTTTTTCATAATCATTATGCTGTTTCCCTGGCCTCAGTAACGTATTTTTTTAAATATTAACTTAAAACCCTGTTAAAATTACTTTCTGGGCCCTAGAGTTAGCTTATCACGTAGGCTGCCTGAAGAAACCCAGGTCTGATGACCAGAGTCATATTGGAGATGCTATAGAAATAGAGGAAGCCTCACTGCTGTGTTCTCTATTTCCTTCTGTCTGAATGGAATAAAAAAGTCCTGAAACGGTGAAAGTGCACATGTGTGGGGTTCTAGTTTCTTTAAAAGTTATTTCACCTGATCCTTTCAACTAGGTCTACTGCTGGCTCATGTTTCATTTCTATTTTTATATCTTTTTATTTATTTATTATTGGACAGAGACAGAGAAATTGAGAGGAGATAGATAGAGAGATAGAGAGACAGAGAGACACCTGTTGCCCTGCTTCACAACTAGTGAAGTTTTCCCCTGCAGGTGGGGACCAGGGGTTTGAACCTGGGTCCTTGTGCACTGTAATGTATGTGCTTACCCAGGTGAGCCACTGCCTGGCCCCCTCATGTTCCATTTCTATTGAACATTGCTGTGGTAAGAGGTTTGTTGCTGTTAAGTGACACATTTGTCTCTTCTGAGGGTACAAAGTCAAAATGAGAGTCTAGTCACATAAGTTGCTCCCATGATTTATGAAACAGAAGCATCCTTTTCTTGGGAAAGCCAAGCTTTTTCCATATCACTTAGCAATGAGAGCTGTCAAGTAGCTACCTGTTTGGAAGTGGGGACACTTTCATATCCCCACTTTACAGATGCAGAAACTGAGTCAGGAGGTTGAAGTTCCTTATTTTTACACATGAATACAAAGAGGCAGAACGGAATGAAAAACTTTTTCCTCTCCCTGTCCCTCTCCCCCAGCTTTGAAGTGCTAGCACCTTGTACATGTACAATACCCCTGCTCCAGGCTGAATTTGAATTTCTAATTCTTTTTGTTTTTGCCTCCAGGCTTATCGGCGGGGTTCAGTGTTGTTTTCGAAGGGTTAGGTTGTTTTCGCCGGGCTGGCTTCACGGGCGGGTAACAGACGACCAGGGACTCATGGTTGAGCTGTAGGCAGTATCTCTTTATTCATGCAGGACGCAGCACAATCTAAGATGAGCTAAGCTAAACTCAAGTACCCTAAAACTCACAATGCTGTCTTTATATATACTTGCCAAGTAGGGTGGAAACAGGATGTGACATAGAGAGGGTGGAGAGAAAAGTGACTGGTGAAAATCAGAGTGTGACAAAGAGGGGGCAGATTAGGTGAGAATCCTATCACTGAACCACAAATGCCCTGGAGGGAGGGTGGAACTTGTTAACAGTGGTTATGTAAATAGAATGAAGTGGTTATGTAAATAGAATAGTGTTAAGCAGGGGGGATTTAAACCAAATGAAACAGAAGGGGTCTCATGCATACCAACAGCTCAGTGGTGCCAACACTAAGAATCTCCCACTTCCAGTGGCCACTCCCCCCATCTTATTGGCTAAGACAAAGAGAAAGTAGGAGTGCAGGGGGAGATAGGGAGAGAGAAAGATTGATACCTGTAGATCTGTTTCACTATTTGTGAAGCTTCTGCTGTAATTATTTTTAGTGAGAGGGATATCTAGAGAAAAGGAATGTCTCAACATCATTCCAGCATCTATGGAGTGTATAGTACTCCTGTGTAGTGCTGGAGTTCAAACCTGGGACCTCAAGTATGGTTAGGCAGGCAATCTACTGGGTGAGTTATCCCCCCTCAAGGCCCTCCTCTCTGTGGGTCCACACAGTATGGAGAAGGAAGGAACCCCAGGTGATGACTTGATACCCCATGTTGAAAGCATTCTATCTTCCAGGTGAGCGATATGGCTCCAAGAAGAATGTGGTCATTCTGACCAGTGGTGTGACAGCTGGTGCTGCTGAAGAGTTTACCTACATCATGAAGAGGCTGGGCCGTGCACTGGTCATCGGGGAGGTGACCAGTGGGGGCTGCCAGCCACCACAAACCTACCACGTGGATGACACCCACCTCTACATCACCATCCCCACAGCCCGTTCAGTGGGGGCTAGTGACGGCAGTTCCTGGGAGGGGGTTGGTGTGGCACCCCATGTAATGGTCCCTGCTGAAGCAGCCCTATCCAGAGCCAAGGAGATGCTCCAGAACGTTCAGCTGAGGGTGAAGCGGAATCTAGCCCAGCAGGGCCACTGGGAAAGCATCCAGGGGCACAGCTCTGGAGTGGGTGGGGTCACTGAGCTGAACATCAAGGGTGCCTGAGGTACATGGTGCCTGAGGTTGCTCTTTTCCCCCACAAGGGACCTGCTAAGTCCTGACTAGACTTAAAGTGGGAGATACACTTGGATTCCATCCCTCCTGTCTCTTCATCACCACCAGCACCCTCTCTGGACACTTAGGGTCAGGAAGATCACCCTTTTGAAAGACAGCCCCCTCCATAGTAGTGTTTCTATGGAGGAGAAGTCTATTTTTCAGATCATGACCCTGTCCCCCATCTCAATCTTTAAAAGTCCCCATTATTGTAAGCTTTCTGCTAGTGCTTCTGTGCCATAGACTTTAGTGTGAGCCATAGATCTAGATATGTGTGTCATTTTGAATTTTCCAATAGGTACGTTTAGAAAAAAAAGTGAAAGGGAAATGGAGCAGGTAACATTAATTTTAGTGCAACACACAGAACCCCACTAATTTCACAGGACTGTCATTTCAGTGTGTTCTCAGGTATAAAAGTGACTGTGAATGAGCTGCTTCTGTGTGCATCTTTGAAGTCTGATGTGTGCTTACTTCTCTATTTTCATGCGCTGTGTCTAGTGCATCATGGCCACCTACAGCTGGCAAGTGAGTTCTTTGTAGAGGTGCAGAGGCCCAGAGGTCAGGCATTTTCCTGTCCCAGATCTTCTATTAGAGTGCCTCTCCCACTCTGCCCTTGGGCCATATCAGTTGCCAACATACAGTAGCCCTCAGAAGCAGGAGTCATCGCCTCATTCTCATCTCCTCCTAGTGCATATCACCTGGAAGGATATCCGGTGCAGGTGGGCATGTATAATGAACACATATAGGTAATGGTCAGCACATCACAGCCCTAGGGCACTTGAGTTTCAAGTTCATTTAAGAACCCTCACCTCCCTACCCCAAAACCTACTGACTCAGTTTTATACAAGTCTATCGTGCATCCACTAACTCCTCTTTCGACCTTGATTATCTTTCACCTATGCCAGGAGACACTCTGCCCTGTGGCATTACTACTGGAGGGAGAACAGCCCTGGGCAGAGGCCTGATGGCCTGCTCTGCTCACCTGAGTGCTGCCCACTCTTGTGCTAGCCTTGGAAACCAAACCTGTTCTTACCAGAGTGAGAAGCTTGTAGCCTGTAGAGCCCAAGACCGTACATAAGGTACATAAAGAGAAGACAGGGAGCCTGGGGTTAACTGGGGGGGGGGGGTGTATGAAGCTACTGGCTGGTGTTTAGAAACTTATACCAGTTCCCTACTGGCATCACCAAGGGGCCCAAAGTGAGAGATCTCTAGTATCCTCTGGGACCCTACCCAAACTCATGACAGAGTGAGGCCAAGAGGGCAGACCCCAGCCAGCGACTTGTGCCTTTGAATGTTTGCTTCAGGATCAAGTCCTGAGCCCGTCAAAGTCCAGGCTGAAGTTGCCACAGGTGACATTCTTCAGGATTCAGGCATGGGCCCCACTCCAGGCTCCAGACAGCTGTGGAATCTGGATATTCTGGGATACTGGCCAACTCTTAGTGGTTTCTCCACGGAGGAACCAATAACCAGTCCTGTCTGAATGGGAAAAACCATAGTTGGAGGCAAAAATTTCCCTCCAGTTACTTTGCCCTGTTAAGTTCAAATAAGTGTGATTGAATTTTGATTATGGCATGTATAATAAATAGTATCTCTTTTTTTCTTTATATTGGAAATATCAATATATGATTTACTTTGTGTGCAAACCAGGTTCTGACCCAGCCCCCACAACACTGAGGCAAGCTTTGATGCTACAGTCTCTTTCATCCCCTCTTTCTGAATTTATCTTAAAATTAAATTAATTAAGATATAAGGAATAATAAAGCAGGAACCAGAGGGGTTAGGCAGTGGCTCACCTGATTAAGCACACATAGTGCTATGTGCAAGGACCTGCACAAGGACTGGGTTAGAGCCCCCACTACCTACCTGCAGGGGGATCACTTCACAAGCTTTGAAGCATGTCTGCAGGTATCTTTCTCTACCCCTATATCACCTTCCTCACTCAATTCCTCTCTGTGCCCTTGAATAAAAAATAAATAAATGCAGGGACCAGGGTGACTTGCCATGCACAAAGCCCAAGTCTGAGCCATGTCACCTCATAGAAGTGCCATGGTGGCACCAAGGGAAACTCCTCTCTCTCTCTCTCTCTCTCTCTCTCTCTCTCTCTCTCTCTCTCTCTCTCTCATTCCCTCTTCTCTTTCTCTCTTATATCTGAATGAAAAATTCCGTCTAGAAGTTATAACATTGTGTATGTACAAAGTCCTAGATCTGAGATAGATAGATAGATAGATAGATAGATAGATAGATAGATAGATAGAGAGAGAGAGATATTGAAATAGCACAACACTTTTTGCAACAAATTTCAATGTCTGTAGTACTGATATCCCAGGCTCAATCCCTGGCACCAGCATAATCAAGTAGTGCTCTGGTAAAAAGAAGTGAAGGAGGGAGGGGGAAAGAGAAAAAAGTAATTCAGTCTAAATCATACTCCAAGTTCCCCACTGGCAGGTTCACTCATCTCACACCTCCTCCTTTCTGTAGGATTTAGCTGCCACCTGACTCAAGGACCTATTCATTGCCTTACCTACCAGGACAGCTATTATTGAAAATAGCCTCTTAATCCAATCAGCTTAGAATAGCAAGGGTATCAGAGGCCACTGATACTGTCCCCTGCCCTAGGAAAATACAGGATGCCAAAGAAAAAGTTTTATTGAAAGAGCTCTAGTTCTCTTAGAATGGAGTGTCTCCCCCCCCCACCTCCAGTCCAAACTGTTTTCCCCAAATTCTTCTCTCTAGTAAATTGCACAAATCAAAACACTTTAGAGAAGGCATTTGTCTGTTTATTTATTTAGTTTCATGAGAGATAAAGTATTGAGAGAGAAATAAAACATAGCACTGTTCAGCTTTGGCATATGATGGTCCAACTGAGGCTAGAACCTGGAACCTCTAGGACTTCAGGCATGTAAGTATGGTGCTCTAACCTTTCATTATCTCTCTGACTCCCTGGTATCCACACTTATAATACCATCTTCAGGACTCCAACATGATTTTTATTTAAAAAGTCAGACATGATCCAAAATAGTCAAGCTGTGTAGCATCCTTTTCCTAAAGAGCAGTGAATTACAGGGGAGGTCTGATGCCTTCAGGGGGGTCTCCAGCACCTTCCAAGTATAGAATGGATATAATATATGCCTTGCAAAAATGGCGAGGCTCTCACCTCTAATTAGGGCTTGTTTCCATATAGGCAAGGTTAGCAGGGCCAGCCCCTTATTGGACCTGTACTAAAGCTGGAATATTATAAAATTAGGGGTTTGCAGCTGATGGCTCTCCCCTTGCCGGGATAGCCTGAGGGTACTTCTTCCCGAGCCGGTGCTCTCTGGGTTGGAGAGAACTCAACTGGAGCTGATCTAGGCTGCTGTGTGGGAGAGGGATCAGGAACGCGTGCTGCACCAACTTCCGCAGGAGATACACTCTGGAACTCTCGGAGCCGGAAAGCAATTTCCAAGTGTCTTTAATCAGAAGAGCAGCTGTTTTTATACTCTCCAAGTAGGGTGGAAACAGGATGTGATATAGAGAGGGTGGAGAGAAAAGTGACTGGTGAAAATCAGAGTGTGACAAGGAGGGGGCGGAACAGGCGAGAATCCTATAACTGAACCACCAATGCCCTGGAGTGCTTTATGTAAAAGTGATTTATGTAAATAGACCAAACCTTTGGATCAGTAAATCCCTATATAGGCATAAGAAGCCAGGGGGAGATGGCAACTACCCAACACCCCTACCCCAACATGCTTTAACTCCATGCCATTTTGGCCATCACTATATAGTGATGACTATAACTGAGTAAGGTAATCATTAATTTCATATATTTCTGACTTCTGTCCTCATTTTAGGATTATCATTTGCCTGGCACTGAGAGGCCTTCTTCACCTGGGATTTGGAAGCTCCAGGTGTCAGTCAGCACTTTCCTCACCTATCTTCTTTCTCTCTTGCCCTTTCAGCAAGATGCCAGCTCTAAGACTCGGGAATTGGTCAGAGGTCGAAACCTAGGATCCTGGCCTTGTGATTGCTTGGGATCTTGACTAAAACAGATTACTAGGATTGATCTGCATAACTAAAAATATAGCTCACTTGGATAGTGTGCTCCTTTGCCATGTGGAGGGCTCAGGTTTGAGTCTGGTCCCCACTGCATTGAAGCTATGATGCTGTGTTCTCTCTCTCTCTTTCTCTATCTCTCAAAAATAAAATATTTGGGGGTCAGGCAGTGGTGAAGTGGTTTAAGCACACGTGGAGCAAAGCACAAGGACCAGTGAAAGGATCCCAGTTTGAGCCTCCAGCTCCCCACCTGCAGGAGAGTCACTTCACAGGTAGTGAAGCAGGTCTGCAGCTATCTGTCTTTCTCTCCCCCTCTGTCTTCCCCTCCTCTCTCCATTTCTCTCTGTCCTTTCCAACAATGAACGACATCAACAATAACAATAATAACCACAACAGGACAACAAAAGGGGGAAAATGGCCTCCAGGAGCAGTGGATTCATGGTGCAGGCACTGAGCCCCAGCAATAACCCTGGAGGCAAAAAAATGAATAAATAAAATTAAATAAAATATTTTAAATGGATCTGAATTCAGAATATCCTATCTTAATTTTATTAGTATATTTCAGAGATTTATTTTTATAAATCTTAATTGAACAGTTGTTGCTGGGAGATAATTTATTAAGTCATAAATTGAAGTCTGGCAAAATAGTTCACCTGGATAGTACACCTTTTTCGCCATGTGCATGACCCAGACTTGAGCCTGGCCCTCTACTGCTTTGGGGGAAGCTTCAGTGTTATCATGTCTTTCCCTTAACCTCTCAGTCTCTTCCTATCTGAAAAAAATCAGCCTAGCAACAAAAACTACAAAAAAATATAAATTGACATTTTTTTTCAGCCCCTATAGGCATTTTTCATTCTCTTCTCTAAGAAGGAAGACAAGACTCTGTTGATTGATGCAGGCTACTGTGTGACATTCCTAATGGCAGTATGGCCAGGAAACCATTTGGGTCCAAGATCCTAGGAGTGAGGACAGGGAAAGGCATCTTGGAGGACAGAGGGAAAGACTCCATCCAGTGCAGAATGGACAAACAGCATTATGCTGACAGAGGACACTTTCTTGACATGGCCAAGGGAGTGTTGGGGAACTCTGTAAATCTGAGAGAGAAGGGAGAAATTTGAGAGTGAGAGACACATACTCTACCAGAACCATAGGCTCAGGGTGAAAAGCAAACTAAATTAGAGATTTTTCTGTAAGGTGGCAAATTTACTCTAGAACTAGAGAGCAAAAATTCATACCTGTGATATGATGTTTTGTGGCAACATCACCCTACAACCCTTAACTGGTATGGATGGTGGTGGAGCGAGAGCTTGGGCAGAGTCATGATTAAAAGTGACTACTCATTTGTAGATACAGGAGGGCAGGCCAGAAGGGATGAGACTGGATTTGACTGCCAAAGCAATTCTGAGGACTCAGTCTGGTGACAAGTAGGGGCTGCCACATTAATAAACTGAAACTCATCAGCTCTGTAAGTCATCTTTGAGATTGTCAAGTTAAAGGCTACAAAGCAACTTACATCTATTTTGCCAGTGACTCCTTGTTTGAAAGTTGACTTGGAGGGAGATATATCTATCACTTAAGTGAATTTAACTAAATTAACTTTAAATTTTAATGTCTGTCATGCTTGTGAATGGTGGAGGGTCACTGTTAAAAAAATAATAATTCTGGGGGCTGGGCAGTAGTTCACAGGGTTAAACACACTCAATACAAAATGCAAGGACCCATGCAAGGGTCCTGGTTTGAGCCTCCAGCTCCCCACCTACAGGGTGGGTCGCTTTGCAAGTGGTGAAGCAGATCTGCAGGTATTTAACTTTCTCTCCCCCTCTCTATCTTCCTCTCCTCTTTCAATTTCTCTCTGTCCTATCCAACAACAACAACAACAACGGTGGAAAAAGTCACCATCAAGAGCAGTGGGTTCATAATGTAGGCACTGAGCCCAGCAATAACCCTGGAAGCAAATAATAATAATAATAATAATAATGTTAACAGGCTAAGGATATGGATAGAGCTGCCAATGCCCATATCCAATAGAGAAGCAATTATAGAAGCCAGAACTCCCATCTTCTGTACCCCAAAAGCATTTTGATCCATACTGCCAGTATGGGAGGAATGATAGGGGGAAGATGACCAGAGGGCTCTGAACTCCAACTCCATCAGGACCTGGAAAAAGAAGAGGAAAAAGAGAGGCACATTTGGATGTAGTAATAGGTGTATGTGTGACTTGGAAAAGAAGAGAAGATGGGACCGCAGGGGGAAAAAAGGCAAATACATACAAATATAGACAGATAGTTGTAGAAATAATAGTCAACCTATATCTACAACCTTAAGAGAACTGCTGTAGATTACAATAGAGGAGTTGGGGATTCAGAACGCTGGTGGTAGGAACGGTGTGGCGCTGCACCTCAGTTATCTTGTAATTCTGTAAATCACTAATAAAAATAATAATAAAGTTCTATTTCAGACCATGAGGTTTGTAAAGGAGGAAAGGTACTCTAGGGATGACCACTACATCTAGACTTCTTAGCGGCTAGTCCTAGCCATGGCCTATTTGCCCTGTGACCGTTTGCATGTTTGCTCATTAGTGAACCCCAACTGCTGCTATAAGGTGAGGGGATGAACTTGAAATCCGGATTCCCTTTCACAGTTGGAAATAGCTCAAGGTTTTGCATGCCTAAGGTCCCAGGTTCAATTCCTAACACCACTTTAGTTAAAGTTGTTCTGTTTTCTGGCATCTTTCTCATAAAAATAGATATAAAACATACTATTTAGAGTTCTAAGGTTATGATATATTTAGAACTTTCAAAATGAATTCACAGAAACTGTAGAACCTTTCTATAGCCAGAAGAGAGCTGCATATACCATTTTACAGATATCCAAATCCCTTTAAGAAACTAATTTGAGGGGGCTGAGAGGCAGCACATCCTGTAAAGTGCACATAGTACTTGAGCGCAAGGACCTGCTCAAGGATCTGGGTTTGAGCCCCTGACTCCCACCTGCATTGGGGTTGGGGGGCACTTCACAAGCAGCAAAGTGGGTCTGCAGACAACTATCTTTCTCCCTCTCTATTTTCCTTCCTCTCTCAATTTCTCTGTCCTATTCAATAAAATGAAGAGAAAAAAAAAAAAGAAGAAAAAAGAAATGCCTCCAGGAACAGTGGATTCATAGTGCCAGTACTGAGCCCCAGCGATAACCCTGGAGACAGAGAGGGTAGGGGGAGAGAGAGAAGAGAAGAGAAGAGAAGAGAAGAGAAGAGAAGAGAAGAGAAGAGAAGAGAAGAAAATAAACGAAACCAAGTTTAGATTTGTCAGAAGGCTGGAACCTGGCATCCCATTCATTCTTTCAGTATATGCCTGTTGAACACCTTATTTGCACCATGGTGCTCTAGATGCCAGGAATATAACAACAAGAAAAACAGCAAAACCCCTCAAGGGGCTTACTTTTACCGTTGGAAGACATAGGAAGCAAGACTAGCCATTAAGGCCAGGGTGGAGCAGGGGAAGGGGTGGGGAGAGCAGAATAACAAACAACAAAAAATCATAGTATATAATACAGTGAAAAGTGTTCAAGGATAGTAGGAAACAGGGAGGGGCTAAGGGGGGAGTGTGTAGGAAAATATTAGTTTTAGGCAGGAGGTCATAGTTTGGTTCTAAGTTCCAGTTTTTAAACCACACATGATGTTTCTTGACCATACTTGGACAGGCAGAGCAGACATGTTGCAGGCTTTGAAGGACAAATGCTCAAAGTCAAGTGGTCATGGGGTCTTCTTGCACTGCTTCTCCTGAACTGCTGATCTTATGAGAATCAGTTGACCTCTGTAAGGTCGGTTTCTTCTGCAGTAAAATGACAATTAAATGCCTCCTCCTCCCAGGCATGGTTTATGAATTAAAGTGTATAATGTTAAGTCCAGTGTAGAGTGTGAAGTCTCACGTTCACACTCTAGGAGATGCTCTTTCTGACAGGAAGCTCCAACTGGCTACTTGTCAAGGCCTCTCTGCAGGCAAATTGAACCTACAGATATCTTCCGAAAGGGTCAGACTGCAGAGCTGTTGTTCCAAGTTTCCTCAGGGAGAATGGGGGCCTCCAAGCCTTTTGGAAAACAGCAAGCTGGCTCTGGTGGGGCCACCTGGGAGCACCACCAAATCCTTCCAGATACAGAGGGAAAGTATGGGAAGGTCTCTCTCCTCTAGTCCACCCTTTTCACGGCAACTAGAGGTTTCTTGGATGTGTCTTTGAGAGACACACATCCAGGGTCCGGAGCTGATACATCTGGTTAAGCACACACATTATAGTGCACAAGGACCCAGGCTCAAGCCCCACTCCCAGAGGGAAAGCTGCAGGTATCTCTCTGTCTCTTTCCCTCTTTGTCTTCTCTCTCCTCTCAATTTTTCTCTGTTTCTATTGAATAATAAATAATTTAAAAATTAAGAAAGAGAGAGAGAGAGTCATCCAGTGTCCTGATCCAAACACTTGCCCTTTGACACCTTCCCCCCTCCCTATCTCCAGGGCTCCTCCCTGACTCCTTTCTTTTCTTACATAGGCCATGCAGTACCTTGGGATGCAGTTCTGGAGCCTGCTGCACCTCAGTCACGCCCTCAGAGTTGGAATCATTTCAACATGTCTCCACTTCCCAAGAGGGAAGTATCTGAGGGTCCTGTTCTCCTTCTCTAGCCACAGTTTTGACTTGGGCATCACCCTATCCATGCATCATTCCAGCATGGACCTCGGCCTGACATCTGTCACACTGTACTCTCATTATTCTCATCATCTCACAGCCTGAGGGCAGTGGTTCAATTCACTGTGCTTCTCCCTGCTTCCCTAAGTCCCTGTTACCCAGAGCCCAGTACAGTTGGGAATGATAAATGGATGGAGATAGACTGAGGGCAGGGGGAGGATGAAAGACAGGATGATGGGGTAGGGGTAGGTGGGACAAGTTACTGCTCTGGACAGAGAGAGTAGATGTGGGGCTTGACCAAATGTTTGGATGATCCTCCAGTTTTTGTCTGAGGTCCCTACTAGCTCATTTTCAACAAGCCTGACTTTTATAACAAAGGTCCCACCTGATTCCTGGAAACTTGAGGTCAGTAACAAACCCTGAAAGTAAGGGGACGGGGAGTACCAGTTGAAAAGACTACACTGAACCATAAAAAAAAAAAAAAAAAAAAACCTCCCAACAAATGGTTTTCACACAAAGCAGTCTGTTATATCAGTGAGTTTGCATCATTAGAACAAGAACACATGTGGATAAACAGAGAAGTCACTGAGAAAAACTGAGCATGTTGTCTATAGTAAGTGGTACCCAGAACTCTCAAAGACTTCACAAAATTTAAAGGTTGCAGTCCTTGCACATACTCAATTCCTGTAAACTAAGGGGTGAGTCTGTCACTCCATGTTTTTTTTTTCCTTTTCATATTTGAAATGTGAAGAACTGTGGGATAGGGAGTCAGGCAGTAGCGCAGCTGGTTAAGTGCAAGTGGCACAGAACACAAAAACTGACCTAAGGATCCCGGTTCAAGCCGCCAGCAGCAGGGGAGTCACTTCTCAAGCGGTGAAGCAGGTCTGCAGGTGTCTATCTTTCTCTCCCCCTCTCAGTCTTCCCCATCTCTCTCCATTTCTCTCTGTCCTATCGAATAACGATGACATCAACAACAACAGTAATAATAACTACAACAACAATAAAAAACAACAAGGGCAACAAAAGGGAAAATAAGTAAACTTTAAAAAAAAAGAACTGTGGGCTAGGTGGTGAGCTTCATTTATTCCAGCCCTGAAATGGAATTATCCACTCACTCTCTTATCAAGGATTCACCATGAGCACGATGTACACTGTAGTGTGATTTGCATTGGCAAAGGGGATGCTGGTGGAAGTGATCCAAGGACAGGCTTAAGATGTACTTGTGCATTTGCTCTTGACCTTTTGTACACTAGCTATAGTCACGAGAAAAATATGTTGATCTGGATGACCATATGAGCTGGAGTCAGTTATCCAGGCCCAACTCAACTTCAGTCAACCCCTAGGTCCATGATTTGAAAAAAAAAAAAAAAAAAAAAAGATACTTTAGGTATTTTTCAACTGAGATCTGCTTTAGGTTAACTAACCCATTGGATAAGTATCATTTATTCAGTGTTCATAATGTATTAATACTAGGCATCATGCTGGCTAGTTTTTATGTAACCCTAAAAATAGCCCTAAGGTAAAGGGACAATTACTTCCAATTAAAAGACAGGAAAATGTGGTTATAACCAATTAGTTCAAGGCCATGGTTAGTTTATGAAAAGTTAACATTTGAATGCAGGCTTCTCTACTTCTAGTGTTTAAAAAAGTGTTTTTTTCTCCATCTGGAGCAGAAGGAAAGTAGACAGGAACAGAGCCCCTACTTTTGAGGATGCCAGAAATACTCGCTGGCTTTGGTCATCCCACCCCTAGACTAGCAAAGGACATCATTCTATTTTATGACATGATGGACTTTAAAATACCTCACAAGGCCTTGGTTGTCTCTTTCATATTTTGACTAAGTTGTCCATGTTCTAGTTCCAATGGTGATAGCCTTGTAGACCATTGTGACCAGAGTGCAGAGGCAAGTCAAGCAAGCCCAAGCTGTCTCACTTCCAGATGCTGGATGCCGGAAATAGGTATCTTCTCTAGAGCTGCCTGCTAGCTGTGAGAAGTCATGTGTCTGGAGAGATGGTGGCGCTCTTGGAAGTATTCATGACACATAGGGCAGGAGAGGGCTTCTCCCCTCAGCTTCGTAGAGTACAGGTTGGGTCGCACCTGCTCCTTTTTGTGGTGGGACCGCATATGCAAGACAAGGTCAGTGGTCAAGCGAAAGGAGAGGTTGCACTTTGCACACCAGTTCTGAGTGGACAGACTCAAGGACGTAAACGTGGGTGGCAGGAGGGCCCAAGAGGCAGTGGTCGAGGTGGACAGTGATGGTGTGGGGGTCTGTGTAGTGATGTTCTTGAGCCACAGTGTGGGTGCACCCAGGAAAGGGTTAGTATAGAGAGGGACATTTTGATGCAATGTCTGCAAGTTCCAGATATCACCCACAAGGAGCATGGAATTTGAAAGTCGACCCCAACACGGGAGGTCTACTGTGTTGATGAGTCCCAGCAACTCCCCCAAGGCATCTGCAGGCCTACCTGCCTGGAAGACAGAGGTCAGCCTGGTTCTTCCTGCTGGACTCTTGGCTGGTTTGCTGAAAGCACTTCTTTGCTCCCCATGATTTCTGCTGGGCCACACAGAGAAGTCTGAGCTAGCACCTGGGCCAATGGGTATGTCCTGGGCCAGATTCTGGGGCTTAGTATGATCCATCTCCTGGGTCTGCATACCCACCAGTTTCCTCTTGAGCCAATGTACTTCCTTGAATGCACTCTGTCCCTGTTTCCAGTGCACCGTTTGGGCCAGCTTGTCTGGGGCTGCTGACAGTGCCAGCTCAGCACTGGCTGTGTCCTGGCTATCGCTGTCCACAGCAGCCTCAGAGCCCAGGTAGCTGCTTTTCTGTAGGAGGACTGACTTGTGACTCCCATCTTGCATGCACTCACTTGGAACAGTCTCCCTCCTGGCAGCCATGTTGACTAATAAGACCTGAGCCAGCTGAGCAAGGAGGATGCTCCACCAGCTGACAGACTGGAGGCTGGGATTGGAGGCTCTGGAATGCTTGGCCCTGAGAGCAGCAGGAAGGTTAGAGAGCAGCCCCAGGGGCTGGGCTGGCCATATTCAGACCACTGGACTCTGCAGAGAGAGGAGGCACCAGACAACAAATCAAAGCACAGTCGCTTAGGGATACACTACAGCACACAGCTGTAGCCTTCCCAGAAACCTCCCCTCAAATCTCTTGAGAAAGGTGACAGTAGGAATATGACCATGAGAATAGATAAGTCTCCATGTGAGCCCAGGCTCTGCTAACTCTAGTTGTGTGACATTAACCTGCTGTGTGAGAAGTGGAGCCAAAGTCCTCCAGGTAGCAGAGACCTCTGCTGGAAGCACCAGGAACAGCAGCCCTAGAGACAAACTCACAGATAGTTGTCTCTGGCAGACAAGGTCAGGAAAATGCTGTCTGCTAGGCAGGCCATGCGACAAAAAGACTAAAGGGGTTGGAAGCTCTATGGGTCACCTTTCAACAAGACAACTTTGTCAGAAGGATTACCAAGACCATAAGCTGTTGACTACACTCAGCCCCACTTGGCCCTGGCTGAGTGTCAAGGGCACAGGCAGAGGTCACTGTTACCAGGCAGCTGGTAACAGTGTGTGAAGATGTGTTGTCTTTGGGGTCCTTGCTCCTCACAGCACCCTCCACCTTCTCAGTTCTAAATTCACCTGCTGGTCCCCAGGCTGTGGATGGACCTGTCTCTCAGTTTGCTGGCCTATCTGTATCATGTGTGTGGCCCACTGATGATATATCTCAGAGCTACACTTCTTGGATGTCCTGTGCACACACTCTTCCAGACTCCCATTACAAACCTGTGACTGGGGTATGGTCCCACCTTTCTGGCTAAGTACCCAGAGACCCCTATTCAGTCTTGTCCAGATAGGCTTCCCAGAGTCTCCCAGATGTTCCATATGTGGGTGTCACACCTCCACATGCTCAAGGCCAGTCACATTTTCCACAGCACCTGAAAACTCCTATCTATTCTGTATAATCCAAGTCATGTGTGGCTTCTTCCCTGCAGCTTCCCCCTCCTCTCAGACACAGATTCCCTGCCACTACAACCATCAACACACACACACACACACACACACACACACACACACACACACACACACCACTGCTAATCCTGGTCCAGCATCCTGCATGGCACCATGTTATATTGATTCATTTTTAACTTACTAGAAGGCAAGTTGCAAGAATCCTACATGTCAACTCACCTTCTCACCTGTGACACTTGATTGTACCTGCTCCGGGCAGTGCTCGGGAAAGGTCTGCTGCATCGATGGATGGATGAGTGAATGCACCAGAGGTCAGGCAATGAATTTAACAACTATCAGAAGAAATTAATGTCAGCCTTATAGACTGTGGGCATCTCCCCAGTACATCCAGGACAATGTCAACATGCCATGTTTCCACAGATCCAAGAGTGGTGTAATCGTATCATGGGCAGTACGAAAACCAAGAGAGACCCATAATGTGACTGTCCAGTACCTTTTTCCTCCTGTACTTTAAGCCAGGCTCTTAGACCTACCTGGTCCACAAATCAGACAGGTAGACAAGTTACTATCTGCAGTAGATGGAATCCTTTTCCCTCCAGGCTCAGAGAACTGTGGATGCTCAGGATAAAATCACATAGGAGTTCCAACTCTGAAAATAACCTTCTTTCAAATGAGGGGTGACCACACTATGACATAGCTTAAGAAGGCAGATCTGTCCATTGAGTGAATGAAACACAGATGCTCAATGCACTGTAGCATGCAGCTGGTGGGGGGGACGACAAAAGATTGTCTGATTAATCATAGGACTTGGTGGATTAATTATGATGCTTGTCCAAAGTGAAACACTATGGAGCCTTGATTTATATAAAGTTGAGGAGACATCTATCTCTGTAAACATACGCATAGGCCAAAAAAAAAGACCTTTAGGAGAATATATGTGGAGATAAACCACAGGTTTCATACTTCACTAACACACTAATGCAATTTCCCATTCATTCAGCAGACTCTTACCCAGAACCATATACATGCTGGCTATATCCTAGATGCTGTGAGGAGGACACTTAATATTTAGTTCATTCATGTTCCCCTCACCTATTCTGCTTCTTTATTCCCACACCTGCACCATATGCTTGGAAGCCCTGCCAAGTTAAACCTCAGGCAAAATAAACAAACAAAAAAGTCCAGTGGATTTTTTTTTTTCTGGAAAAGCATATGGGGCTGTGGAGAAAGCACATGGAAGTCAAGACTTAAACAGCTCCAAGTGTTTAAAGCCAAACTTCATGTTAGTAGTGACTTTTCTCCCCTCAGACCCTGGTAGAAATTAATTTCCAGTTCTATGTCCACCCAGATCCTGGAACTTTACCACCGCATCCAGATTTCAGGTGATCTCAGCCCATAGAGCAAAAGGAATAGGCCTCATCTCTCTAGAGGTGATATTCTGTTTAAGTTATCCCCACTCCCACCCCCAATTTGGCAGAATGAACCAAGCCTTATTTGTATACCCTGAGACTCCCCCCTGACCCATTTTTTTTTAATTTAAATACTTAGAGAAAGAAAGAGAGTAAGAGGGATGCTGTTGAAATACAACTCTATGGAGTTCTACCAACTTTTATCATCAACAGTGTCCTTTGGTGTAGAGATTGAACCCAGGGTCTCATGCATTTACAGTGTGAACTCTATTGACTGAATCACACACCAGTCCCTAAAATTTATCTTTCTGGTCCCACAGGGCACTATGGTGTTGCAGGCACAGGCTTTCAGAAAGTATTGTCTGCACTGACCTTAAAGATACTTTTATCATAGGTTATTTATTTATTTACTTACCTATTTATTTATTTTTACTGCCACTAGGGTTATCACTGGGGCTAAGTATCTGCATGACAGATCCACTGCTTTGAGTTGTCATTTCTTTCTTTCTTTCTTTCTTTCTTTCTTTCTTTCTTTCTTTCTTTCTTTCTTTCTTTCCTTATCTCTCTTTCTTTTTCTTTCTTACTAATAGAGCTAGAGAGAAACAGGGGGTTGGGTAGAGACAGACAGAGAAAGACACATGCAACACTGTTTCAAGACCTGCTAAGCTTCCCCTGTGCAAGATGGGACCAGGGACTTGAATCCAGGTTCCCTGCACATGGTAACATGTACTCTTTATCAGGTGTGCCATTGGCTGGTCCCCTACCCTAGAGTTTCAAAACAGAAAGTGGGGGGCAGGTATTACAAGACTTCTGAGACATTAGAGCAAACATAAGATGGTTTGGCTTAAGCTAATGCTATCTGCCACCTTCTTAACCTGCCCAGTTTCAGTCTGGGAAATTTCAGGGACTCTGATGCAGCTCAGTTCCTGGCTTTCAAGTTTTCTCACTAGTCATCACTTAGATAGTGGATTCTACTGTCTTCTTGCCCTTGCCCACACCCAAAACAACTTTCTAATTATTCTTGTATAAGCTGGTCAGAGTATTTTGTTGTTGATGATGTTGTCCATTGCATCTAAAGAGTTCAGACTATTCTAGATGCCACAGCTCACCCAGTCTCAGAGCACTTAGGTCACCACTTAACATTTTCAGGACTCCATCAGATGACCCACACTGCGTGATGCTGCCACCCAGTGGCAGAGCCCAGTACGCTTGACGTCTCGTCACCGTCACCCAATCTGGTCCCCTACGCCTACACTGAACTTCTCTGTTCCAGACTCTTGGAAACAGAGTTGGCAGTCAGCTGAGGTAAAGAACAAACACCTCATCACAGACCCCTGCAATCGTCAACCCCGCTTTGACCTAGCACGTTATGATTGGGCCCTCCTCAATCGGTATCGAACAGGCCATGGCCGGTGCGTCGCTATGTTCCATCGCTGGGGAGCCAGAGACGACCCGAACTGCCCCTGCGGCTACAGACAGACTATGACCCACATAGTCAACGACTGCCACCTCTCCAGATTCAAAGGAGGTCTCGAAACTTTACATCAGGCTCAACCTGACGTTGTTGACTGGCTACGGAAGAAGGGCAAACGCTAGAAGAAGAAGAAGTGGCAGAGCCCAGTACTGTCCCGCACCTGACAGCAATGGAGGGACAATAGCACACATGCTTCCACCTGCCACTGATGACTTGGTTGATAGCTCTATGGAGTCTGAACACTGATTTAGGGCAGTTTATTTTTTTCTAAATATATTTTTTCCTACCACCAGGGTTATTACTGGGGCTTGGTAGCTGCACTATGAACCCACTGCTCCTGGAAACCATTTTTTCCTTTTCTTCCTTCCTTCCTTCCTTCCTTCCTTCCTTTCTTTCTTTCTTTCTTTCTTTCTTTCTTTCTTTCTTTCTTTTCTTCCCCCCTCTCCTTTCTATTATACTTGATAGGACAGAAATTGAGAGGGAAGCGAAGATAGATATGGAAAGAAGATAGACACCTACTTCACTGCTCATGAAGCACCCTGCAGGTGGTGAGGGAGGGGCCTGAACCTGGGACCTTGTATATGGTAATATGAGCACTTAACTGGGTGCACCACTGCCTGGCCCACTTACTTGTTTTATTTTTAAAGAGAAAGGAAACAGATACAGAGACTTGATCATTGCCCTAAACTCTGGTTTATGGGAGAAGGCAGGAACTGAATGACTTTGAAGCCTCAGGCATGAATAGCTTTTTGCATAATCATTATGCTATCTCCCCTCCCTTGAGGTAGTTTCATTCCTTACTGTTCCACATGCTAATTTCTCCCACAAATCACTGGAAGTGCCAGTACACTTGATGACTGGAGTTTTTGCAGCTTAGGTAGCCAGAGGGTAAAATCTAGACTATAAACACACAGGCATGGGTGGGTCCCTTATCTCTACTACCTGTGTTCAGTCCTCTTCCCTCATAACAAACATGCACAATCTATTCTGGTCATCTGCCAACCTGCTGGGCTTCCACAGGCAGATCAGCCTCTGCTTTGCCCTTGAGGGGTTCATGGCTCAAGGGGGAGACATGTCATAACTGGAGGTGGGGGTTGTGGACAGCTGAGCTTCCTCTTCATGAGACCTCTATGGACTGACTCTGCCTAAACTTTACCTGAGCTTCAAACCCCCCTTTCTCTTTCCTTGCCTCCTGCACCACTTATAAAAGAAAGTGCACGCTCTCTGCCTCCTCTGCTCTATCTCAGAGGTAGGTGCTTGGAACATGTCTCCACCTTCTGTCTTCTCAATACCTGGAGGTTTTCATAACCCTCTTACAGAGATAAAGAAGCCCTGGGTTCTGCAGTGCTAAAATCCTGCCTGGTGTCCCTGCAAGTATGCAGCCCAGCTAGGGTTCATACCCAAGTTACACTGTGTATGTCACCTGCACAATGGCACAGAGACTCCAATGAATGTACAAGCTCACACTACATATGGCCAGGGGAAGCTGTGTCTCTTCTAACAGCCTTTCCAAACTCTCAAGGAGGGACACCAACGTCTAGTGCTTCCAATGTTGCTTGAAGAGGGAGAGGTGGCCCCATCAGTTCACAGAGTGTCCCAATATGACTATTCCACCACTCTCAGCCTCAGTTTCCCATCCTTCAACTAGAGGGTTCAGTCCTTTCCAGAGCTGCCAGTGTCTAACTGTAATTGAGATTAAGCCAGTTCTCCCTCTTCTCAAAAAGTTAATGCTCTGCTTGGAGCTCAGCCCTGAATTTGCATGAGCCCCTTCCCCCCCCTTTCTCTAATATAAACTTACACCATAACTTACATATATAGACATTTATATTGACACACACATTATACACATATGATTAAATGCATTCAGACATACAGTTAAATTAAATGATTAAATATGCTCACAAATAATTAAATCCACTCACACACAAATATGAAACCACACATATATGTCGGTATGTATAATCCACAGGCACTTATAATTGTATATATACCCTCATGCATGCATTCACATACATACACAATCACTTGCTTTCACACTAATATATATAATCACAATATGCCCTTGTTCCTTCATACATATTTGTATATACTCACACATGATTCATGTACATATATACTCATGCAGTGACATGTATTTACCTATTCAAACACATCAGATACAAGTACTATCACATACACAAACACACACCTACACATAAATCAACACATATATACATTCTATCCATTCTATCTCTCTCCTTCCTTTCATTCTTTCTCACACTCTGACACACTTCTCTCAATGACGGTTGAGAACATTATCTCTTAAGCCTGAGCAGGATTCCCCCCTCAACACACAAACACACACACTCACCCTTGCATTCCTCTTTAGGGAGTCCCACTGGGCTGCTTTTCAAGCTCAGAAAATGTTGACAAACAGCTTGGTAGGTCCAGTTGTCAGAACCATACAGTAAATCTTTGAGCTACAGATGTTACAAACTTTCTCCAATAACTAGCATTTGGGACATGTGGGCTTATTTACTGCAGGATGGAATATTTGCTACCAGGATGTTTAATGATATTTAAAAAAATCTCACCATTTAGTAACTTCATATATGCATACAAGCCAGAGGCTTAATATACCTGACTTCTTGACATTTTCAAACCAAGTACAAGAGGGAAATTACATGCCTCAGCCCAGGTACCATCATCACCAACTTTCCAAGTGCTATGTTGTTCAGTTATTAGATATTCATTCATATTCACAGTTCATCAGTGCTATTGTTCAAATCTCAATGATGATGAGCTGAGGGGGAGGCAAAAGGCAATATGGAGATGAAGATGGTAATGATGGTGATCATGATAACAAGGGAAAGAAGGAAAAAAGAAGACAAACTATTGTGACTGGGGAACTCTGTCATGCCACCAATTTTTCTGAAGGTTGCAGCTCTCACAAATAATCAGAACTGTCAGGGTAAAGACATTCAGTTAAGTGCGAAGACTAGCCTACAAAACTTCATCTGCCTCATCTAATCTCTGACCAAAGTATTATCTGTAACAACTACCAGATGGAAGTTTCTCAAAATGGAGAATGTAAGTGAGACAAGGCTAATAACAGCTCTTAATGATTATATTTTTTTTCTTTTTTGATCAAGGACTCACAGACCTTTCTTTTATTCTAGGCTTTTTCTCAGAGTCATCACCAGACTTGGAGTCTCAGCCAGCCCCAGGCTTTCAGTATCTCCTCTAAAAATCCCTAATACCTCTCAGGTGGCTACCACAGATGTGTGATGCTATTTCTGTTCGGTGATTTCCCGGTTAGCCCACATGCACAGAAACTCAGTGCTGCCTCAACTCCCTTTTCCTATATGGACCTAACAATGTCCTGTTAAAGTGAACAATGGCTCATTGTCCAGATGGTCCCTGGGAAAAAAAAAAAAAAAAAAGCAAGGGTCTCCTTCCAGTCCCTTCTTCCACAGATATCAGCTGCTCTGGCAGCAGTGGCTGCAGGCAGTTCTTGTTCTCTGCCTCCTACTCAATAGTAATGAATGTTCTATTGACCTCAATAGCTTCAGTTCATTCTAGGCTCTCATGCCCCTGACACTATTTACTCTTCCTTGTCACTGTACATGTGTGTCCTGAAAGCATCTCTTCTTGTCCTCCTTTCTCTCTTACTGCAATACATCTGGGCTACAAATACTTTTTTTTTTTTCAGTACCACCCTATAGTCCTCCCTCTGAGAGAACCCGGTATCAGCCCCAGACTCTTCGGTCTTTTCTGTGCCTTTAGGTCATGAAAACAGGAACTGATCATCTTTGAAAGTTTTTGAAATTGAATCCCCCACGTGGACAGGTGGGACCAGTATCCCTTATCATAGGGAATACTTTTCCCTTTCAGGAACCCAGCCTTCCTGTGCCACCAACCAGAATTCTACTGGACAACAAAGGAAGAGCCACATTCTGGAAGATGTTGGCTCATTCACCTTCATGGTGTGAAAAGCACACATTATTTTGCTTATTAGCTATTCCTGGAGTGGAGATTACAGACTCCCTTCATCCTTTATCTGGAAAGTACTTGTCATATCCCATATTTTCTGTTCATGCCATAAACCAGTTCACCCAACTAACCAATGAGGCACACATAGACATTGAGCTTATCGTATGGCTCTGGGGTCAGAATGTTGGATCAAATATGGCTCCGCTTTCACCAGTAGTATGACTCTGGAAAGGGCGTTGATTTTACTCCAGCTCTCTTTTCTTATCACCTGACTGCTGCCTTATCAGAAGGCTGTAAAGATTTATTGGACTAGGAAATCTAAAAAAAAAAAAAAAAAAAAACCTGGTTAATAAATGTCAAGAGGTATCAATCAATCAAGTATAGGCTATTCAGCCTCATAGCCCAACTCCTTCTACTTGTGTGCTCCCAGGACTAGAACACACTGGTGTTTAATGAATGACAAATGACCTATGTATTTTTTTAATTTTTCCCTCTCTACTTAGAAAGAAAACAATTTTGAACAAGCAACTAGACAGTTTCTGAAATGTCTGAAGATACTCTCCACCCCAAGTCAGCTGACTAGCATCTAGCTAGCCCATGTTGCAGCTCAGGAACTAGAACCATTTAGGAAACAATGTCTAAACACTCATCCACTGTCTCTGCTTCTGTGTCTTCCTTTCCAGCTAAAGCAAATGAAAGCTGAAAGTATTTCCTGTGTTCCAGTACTTTGTGATGTTTCCCAAACATTTGGAAAATTCCAGAAGATTCACCTCTTCAGCATATAAATCCTGAGATTCTGGCTACACAGACACATTTTCTAGCCATTCTCACTCTGGGGGGCCAGGCAGTGGTGCACCTGGTTGAGTACACACACTACACTGCACACTGCACACTGCACACGCCCCTTCCCATCCCCACCTGCTGCAGGGAAGCTTCATGAGTGGAGAAACAGTACTACACGTGTCTCTCTTTCTCTTTATCACTATTTTCCTTCTCAACTTCTTTGTGTCTCTGTCCAAAAATAAATAACATACATTTTAAAAATTAAAAAGAATTAAGCACAGAGTTAGGGTAACCATCTCTATCAGTTTCCACAAGAACCAGGTTTCCCTGTACCTATATCCCAACAGCAACAATGTCTGTTCTGTCCCAGCAAGATGAATATAGATTTACCGGGATGCCTACAGCCCTGGGGCTACAGTAAAGTAGGCTGGAGTTAGGACACAGCTAGGCCACAATGATCAAGTTCAGTGGAAACTCTCAGGGGAAAAGTCCATAGTATATTAGATAATTCAAACAAATTCCATTATGCTGACAGTAGGATCACCTACTAGAATATATATAAACAGAAAAAAAGAAGTATAAATGTATTGAGATCAAGACTTAATTTAAGAAAAGATGGTTATCTGCTTGAAAGAAAATTTGTCCTTTTCTGGATTTCTGAAAAAGTAATCGGATAAGCAAAGAGGTGACGACTCTAAACTACTTGAAGAGCATTCTTTTCACACCTAGGAATACTAATACATGGGAGCTGGTAGATAAATAACTTAAAAGAGAGTTTAATTAATTGATCCAGAAAATAACTTCCCAAATTAAAATTTACTCATAATTCCTATACTCATAAAGTTGCCCAATACTGTTTTATCAAAAATGAAAAAATAATCTTAAGAAATGGGCTATAATCCTTTTCTATAGTTAATTTTTGTTACTAGTTTGATTTATTTACTGATAAATAATTACAGATATCCTTCCCTATTTCATCTAAAGCCGTAGATAAGATGAATCACCATTAACATTATAATAAAATAAAAGGAAAAATTATGTATATATACATAAAACTTATACTGCTAAGTGATAATTAACAGCACTAAAACCACTTAAGTTTTATTTTAATAACTTACATAAGCTATTATGTACTAAATGTGTTTGGATATACATGTCATGCAAACACTGATATACACGTTATAAAACACTACTAAATAATTAAATTGTGTTTCTGTCAAGATCACATTTTTAGCAACAGAAAAATTTTCTTTCATTGATAATATTTCACTTCAAAAACCAACCTGACTTGTTTTTCTCTATTTCTTCAATTAGTATGTGCCCAGGACAATGCTTGATATTAAAACGATAAAATATTTTCACCATGGTTCTACCTAAAGCTGGACAAAGCACCACAAAAACAATCTCAAATGCACTAATTACTGTAAAAGGCCTGTCTCACTCAACATCAGTGGTGTAACTTAATTTCTGTACATCAGTAACATGGACAAGTATATATTTGAGGAGCTTACAGGTATTTCCTGACTTCAACTCTCACATAAATGTTTTACATGCTAAGTCTTGCCCTCCCTATTGTCTTTCCATAAGCTCTGAGTAGCTTTTTCTTCTTCCCACCAACCTGGCCTTGCACTACCCCCAGAAGGCTGGAGGGACTCCAGTGTCCCCTAAGTATTCTTGGAAGATTTAAGTCCTGATGCACAGTCTATGCTTACTCCTAAAGAGAAAAATCAAGGAAAATGAGAGAAACAATACTTTGTCATTTTCTTTCAGCTCAGCCTGAACACTCAGAGCTTTAGACTTAATCATTAACATATATAACAGCAGGCACTGAACAGGTTACATCGCAGAAAGGAGCTGGGCAAATACAGTGATACTCCTAACACCGGTGCCTAGAAAAATAACTTCTGATTGAGAATAACAAAGCTATCTATGCACCATGAATGGATGAGTAAACGGGTGAATGAATGAAAAGAGCTGCTGCCCCAAAATCTTCCTAAAGAATAAAAATCAAAAGCAGAATTGTTGGGAGAGTGAGTGAGAAGGAGAAAGAAGCTGAGGGAAAAGAGGGTAGGGGGTATAGAGGAGAGAGAGAGAGAGAGAAGAAAGGAGAAATAGGAAATAGTTAAGAGAATAAGAAAGAAGAAAACTGGAGACAAAAAAACAAGCAGAGGGCAAAGGAAAGGGTGGCATAGAAAGGAAAGGAAAAAGTAATAGAGAGAACTGGAGGAGAGAGAGAGAGAGAGAGAACTGAGAACTCTGAAGGGGTAGAGGGAGGCAGCAGAAGTGAGCTGAATCTGGACCCTGGGCTCTGTCTCACCTGGGCTCTCCGGTGGAGCTGGACCCTGGAGACTCAGCTCAAAGAAGTCGCGGCCCCCACGCAAAGAAGGGAACTTAGCACTCTAGCCCTGGGGACACCAAGGAACCCTTGTTCCTCAGCAGCTACCGCCTCTGGGGCGGAGCTTGGGGCGCGGGGCACCTCCCACCCCAGGAGTGGCTGGCCTTTTGGGAGGGGCCCTGGTATTCACTGAGCCCTGGAGATTGTGCAAAGGGATCCCTTTCCCCAGACGTCACTGCTCAGAAGCTCCGATGCCCAAGCTGCAGTCCTCACTTGCACAGTCTGCGGGGAGCCCATCTGTCATATTACCTTAGCTCAGCAAACCCCTGCCTGTCACCCCCTGGCTGACTGGCCACTGTTTCCTGGTGCGGTCACCCCAGTTCCTGCTGCCTCTGAAGGTGGCGCCCTAATAATATTGGCAAAGCCTTTGCTTCTGGCTGTTGCCTCTCACTCATTAAGCACGAAGACTGGTTGGTTCTCTTTGGGGAAAGGCAGACTGGATTTCAGCCTGCGTGGTCCGTGTCCCGAAACTGTGGAATGTCTGCGCTCTGACTGAAGACCCTCATGGGCACTCCGGCACCCCCTTCTCCCTGAACCCTGCAGAACTACGGCCACACCACCACTCCACCCCCAGGTGCATCTTTGCAGCTCCCTGAAAAACCCCAGACTTCATTGGAGTGGACTTTCTGCCTCTCTGCTTTTCCGGTCTCCACAGGCGGAAAAAAAAAAAAAAAAAAAAACACCAGTTGTGTGCCAGGTAAAGGTGAGTTCAGAGACCTTACAGAACGTGAGGGTATCAGAGGGCATTACATAAGGGGCCGGGTGGTGGCACACCTGGTTGAGCCCACATGTTACAGGTGAAGAATAGAACAGACCAGGGAAGAAAGGGAAATGGGGTAGAGAGGGCTTCAACACAAGAAAACCTTGATTAAAGTCAAAGAACATGAGTTTCTCGTGATAAAGTTTCATTTATTCACAAAGCGCACACACACACAAGAAAAACGTTTACAGGTCTGCAGGTGTCTTTCTCTCCCCCTCTCTGTCTTCCCCTCCTCTCCGTTTCTCTCTGTCCTATCCAACAACGACAACATCAATAATAACTACAACAATAAAACAACAAGGGCAACAAAAAGGAATAAATAAATGTTTAAAAAAAAGGAAAACGTTAAATTGTGGGAGGCTTAAAAAATAAATATGCTAAATGATAAGCAAAAATCACCAGTCAAATCTACTATTAAAATGAAAAATTTCAACACTCGTGTTTCAAAAGAGAAAATATTAAACTGTTGAAGATTTGAAGAGCACACTAATTTGGTTTAATGGGATTATGAAAAATTCTACATCTAGTCATGTATGGAAAGAAATCTCAATAAAACTGAAAGGCATGTTGCTATATACCTGGTGTCCTCAGATTACAAAAACAAAGTTTTGAAAATAATCAGTAATGGAAAGTTTTTAATTATACATAAAAATATAATTATGGTTCAAAGGACAAACCAAAACTAAACTATTTTAATTCAAATTATAACCAAAATTTTATATAAGAAAAGTTTAGAAGACAAGGAGAAACTGAGGAAAATGAATAGCTGACGTTGTTTAAGTTATAGAAAATATTGAAAATAGGGAGTCAGGCAGTAGTTCAGCGGGTTAAGCTCATGTGGTACAAAGCGCAAGGACCAGCCTAAGGATCCTGGTTAGGGCCCTGGCTCCCCACTTGCAGGGGAGTCGCTTCACAAGCGGTGAGGCAGGTCTGCAGGTGTCTGTCTTTCTCTCCCCCTCTCTGTCTTCCCCTCCTCTCTCCATTTCTCTCTGTCCTATCTAACACAACAACATCAATACCAACAACTACTACAACAATAAAACAAGGACAACAAAAGGGAATAAATAAATATTTTTTAAAAAAGAAAATAGTGAAAATAAATTATTTAATAATCAAACTAAAATACTAGGAAAATAATTGTGGCATAACGCCAAATGGAGTGGAAGTGGGCTCACTTTGGCATCACACATTATAAAATTAGGAGGATACAGAGAGGGGCAACAGCAAAGTCACAGAACATTTCATATTTAAAAATAAAACTGAAGGGGAAACATTTTAGAGAAAGAACAGATAAATTCAATAGAAAACAGGCTTCAATAAAGAGTAATAATAAAGCCAAAGGTAATTTGGCAAGTTTGCTAATATAGACAGTAATTGAAGGAACATGTTCATAGAACAAGATAGTATTTCCCAACCTGTTTATTTCACTATATACTGTATTTCATACTTCAGAGAGTAAGACTAATATTCACCCCTTTGGGACAAAATCCTTATTCTTACTTCATAGAATAAGAAAAAAAAAAAGCATTTTGGTAATAATGAGGTTTCTGAAGAGGACATGGCTAGAGATTTAGCAGACACAGAAATTCCAAATATATTTTGAATACTACACCAGTATTTGTTAATAGGTGTACAAATTCTTACCTAGACTGATTTATAAAAGTGATAAAGCCAACAATAACCCACTGTTAGTTTACTCAGGTTGTTATCACAAGTTACTAGAAGACGAATGAATTAAGCAACTGAAAAAAATTTTTTTCAGTAGGATTACTATTTGATGTAGCTACTATTTTTAAAAATTTTTTAAAAGATTTCTTTCATTTTCTAAATTTTTATATTTATTTATTTATTTTCCCTTTGTTGCCCTTGCTGTTTAACATTGTTGTGGTTATTGATGTCGTTGTTGTTGGATAGGACAGAGAGAAATGGAGAGAGGAGGGGAAGTCAGAAGGGGGAGAGAAAGATAGACACCTGCAGACCTGCTTCACTGCTTGTAAAGTGACTCCCCTGCAGGTGGGGAGCCAGGGACTCGAACTGGGATCCTTACTCCAGTCCTTGTGTTTTGTGCCACGTGTACTTAACCGGCTGCACCACTGCCTTACTCCCTGTTTTTTTAATTTTGTAATTTTTATTTATAAAATAGAAATATTGGTAAGACTATGGGATAAGAGAGGTACAATTCCATATAAATCCTACCCCCAGAACTTTGTATCCAATCCCCTCCCGTGATGTGGCTTCTTACTGAATATTAGATGGTCTTTTTCTCTCTATGTCTTCATCTTGCCTTTCCCCTGTGCCAGACCTCTGGTGTTATTGTCTTTATAGAACACCAGGTCTATAGGATAAGAACCTCACCCTCTAAAAAAGTGACATTAATGATTTAATATTAATTTACAAAGTTATAACGTAACAACTATAACTTCACACCATTCCCACCACCAGAGTTCTGTGTCTCCACTCCCATGGCTTTAATAATATTTGTCTGAGCTTGATAGTTATCATGCAGAGTGAAAAAAATAAAATTAAAATATTGTCTGGGAAGATGATATTAGAGTTGAGAATAGAACTAGAAAGCTGGATTAGGGCAGAGAGGAGCTCCCAAACTTGAAGAAAACATATAAATACAATTGTTTATTCCATCAATCTGATCTAGGACCAATATATATTCATATTTAGCACAGGAGCCTGTGTAACTTCTGAGTTAATGTCACTGTGATTTCGCAGTTCATGAACATAGCTGTGGAAATTCTAAGCTGCACTCACATTGGGATCAGTCTTCCTTGAGTGACAGAGTAGGATGACCTAGCCTCCCTTTGGAGAGTGGGGCAGTCCCTACCATTGCTACTTTATAGTGAAGGACAAACTCTTGGAGAGGCCCACAGGAGGGCTTATGGACATTTCTGATGGAAGTAACCAGTGCTGGTGGAGAGAGGGATCTGTTAGCAGTCTAGGCACAATGTTATCTATGTGAGCCCCAGATGATGGGGTGGCCTGGTATTGACCCAAAAGACCATCATTAAAGCGAGCCTATCTCTTGCCCTTATCCAGCTTTTGTAGAAACATCCCACTCTTCTCAACTCCATGAAGGCCCTGTATTCAAAGGCACCACCACCTAGCCCCCTCTCTCATGATTTTAGGTTTAAAAAAAAAATCTGGGCAAGGGTAGATAACAGAGTGGTTATGCAAAACAGACTGTCATGCCTGAGGCTCCGAAGTCCTAGGTTCAATCCCCTGTACCACCATAAACCATTCCCTGACCCCTTGCTCCCATGTGCAATAGCCAGGTGAGTAAGAACAGCTCAACAGTTTATAAATTTCAAAAACTAGTGGAGAAGGGCCCTGGTAGCTCTGCTTGACTGTGCCCTCTTCTATACAGTATGGCCAGCACAGGGTAGTATTACCAGGGCATCTTGACACTGCCTTTCAACCAGCTCTTTTAATCCTTTTTCCAGAAATGAAGTAGAAAAATCTGTTTGAAAGCTTCTAAATACAACACCTGCAGGAGGTAGAAATGATAGCTAGAACTTAGAAACTTCATTCTGCTGTATTAAGTTTGAACCCAGGTCCTTGGACATTGTAATGTGTACACTCTACCTAGTTTGTCATCATCCATCCCCATTTATGGAGTCCTTGAAGACCTTCTCAGCTACATGATTCTCTTTTTGCCCTCCAACCAGGCCTGCCTTTGGAGTTAAAACGTAGGACTGAAGTGAGCTTCAAAACAGTTGTGGCTTGTGTGGAGTAGGTGATGAAAGACACTCGTGTATTCTTACTGGGGAGAAAGCATATGTTTATGAGAAGCCATGAACCAGGGTCAGAATGACACAAACAAGAATAGGGGACATGACAATTTTTTACTCCTATTTATACTCTTCCATTTTGGGCTTCAATTACCAAATCCGGAAGTTCCCATAACTTTAGTGAAGGATTCCAAGTTCAATAAATTGGATTGTTTTCTTGGAAAAGAGTTCTAGGTCTTACTCTATCCTTCTGCTTTCAATATTCCAAAAATCACCTCCTCTCTCATAAGTCTCACAAGTCTCCTCCTTTCTCCCACACACATGGGGTATTTCACATGGTGTAAAGCACGTTCATAATGATATAAATGACTGTGCATACCTTTTTAAAAGTCTTCAAGTGAGGGGGCCAGTGGTAGCACACCCAGTTGAATGCACACGTTACCGTGTGTACTGTGTTCAGTCACTACCCACTTGCTGGGGGGAAGCCTCACAAATAGTCAATCAGGTCTTTAGTTGTCTTTCTTTCTCTTTCCCTCTCTGTTTCCCTTCTTCTCTCAATTTCTGTCTGTCCAATCAAATAAAATAGGGAAAAGAAAAAAAGGAAAAGAGAAAGTGGTGGGTTCATTGTGCAGGCACTGAGCCCCAATGATAACCCTGGTGGTAATAAAAATTCATTTGCCTGCAATGAAAAAAAAAAAAGAAGGAATATTACCTGAGAGCTTGAGATGATCTAACAGAGAACTTAATACAAATTTCAAAAACTAGGGGAGAAGGGCCCTGGTAGCGCTGCTTGACTGTGCCCTCTCCCATACAGTATGGCCAACACAGGGTAGTATTACCAGGGCAGCTTGACACTGCTTACCAATCAGCTCTTTTAATCCTTTTTCCAGAAATGAAGTAGAAAAAGCTGTTCGAAAGCTTCTAAATACAGTGCCCGCAGGAGATAGAAACATGCACGAAGGATTTAAGAAGGTACAGACAGCTAGAACTTAGAAACTTCATTCTGCTGTATTAAGTTTCTGTTAGATCATCTCAAGCTCTCAACTAATATTCCTTCATTTTTTTTATTCCAGACAAATTAGAAAATTAGACTAGAGTTCAGAAGACGTAAGCTGCCTGCTGACAACACTATGTTCAGGTCCCAGGATAGACCCGGACCTGAGTCTCAGTGTGATCTGGGGCAGGCCCAACTTGGCCACTTGACAGTGCTGATTCTTGTAGCTAGTCTGCTGCCCTCTTTATCTATCTCTGAGCAGTGAGGTTAGAATCTTCCCCCAGTGATGATTCTGAACTACATACTTAATAATTACCCCATACTGAATAATTACCAAATGATTACCAGTTGGGCTACATAAAAAAAAAAAAAGGGACCTTGAGCAGACAAGATGCAATTTACAGGAAGGGGAAAAAAGTGCTTTATTTTCCCCCTTACTGACTATATCTATCTCCGCCACATTTCTGGCTTTGACAGGGACATGGGAGGGAGGGGTCTTTCCTTCTCAGCTTCTTCCTTTTGGTCGACTGTCTTATGACTGTACTTCTGACAGTGGAAAACTGTTTCCATGTAGACTGCATGTTTGCAACATGTGTTAGGACAACAGTGGATGTGAACGTGGACGTGGATGTGGTAGGGAAAACACTTTGAACTGGGCCTAGGATCCACTCCCCCAAATGCCTGTGACCTCATGTTCTGACCCTAGAGACCCTCACATGCCAGCAGGGTTCTCTCAGTGCTTCCCAGAGTGAAGCCTTCCTCTGAGCCTGTGGGATGTTTTATTCAGTCAGGTATGACTGCTCTTTTCATTGCTCATTTGAAGTCGCCCTTGTCTAGTGAAATGACTGTGCTGGTCTTTGAAGGAAAAGATTCGACATTCTGGTAGTAAAACTTCTCAGTAGGAAAAGTCCTGAACTAGGCTCCATCTCCTCAACTGTAGTGTTAGTGCTGACTAAAGCTTCTTCTGCCACCAAGAGTCTGCAGCAAAGTCCTCCAGACACGCTGAGTGATGGGTACGTCCTCTTCCAAGGAGGAAGAGGGTATTGGATAGCAGAACTGTGACCCTGGGAGCTGATAGCAGGTACATTTATCAATCAAGACATTCCCTGCTTCTTCTACAGATCCAGTTGCTGCTAGTTTGATTATTGCTCTGAGCTCTGGACCTCTGGCCAATAATATACTTAAGCAGACTACAGATGAAGTGAGTCCTATCTACCTTTATCAATGTTATCTCTATGTATTTTGTTGATTTATTCTCAAAGTCTTCTTTCTCATAGGCTAACAAGGCTCCAAAAATGAGGACCCAAGATTTAGGTCTGGGTGTAAAAGACTTTCAGAAAAACCAGGTAATTCACCTATGCAAACAGGTACGGAAAGCTTTCACACATGGCTTTTCTTTTTTCCTTTGGCTGACCTTTTAGATACTTTAAGTGTTGAAAAACAGATAACCACTACAGAACATTGCAGGCAGCTGAGTAGTGGCACACCTGGTTGAGTGCACACAGTACAGTGTGTAAGGACCTGGGTTCAAGCCCCTGGTCCCCACCTGCAGTGGTGGGAAAAGCTTCATGAGTTGTGATGCAGGGTTGCAGGTCTCTCTCTCCCTCTCTATCTGCCCCTTCCCCCTTGATTTCAGGCTGTCCCCGTCAAATAAATAAAGATAATTAAAAAAAAAAAACAGCACATTGCAGAGACCAAGTAGCTTCTCCTTTCTTCTCTTAATTACATCCTATTGGCTGATACCAGAGTGGGGCCTTTGGGAGTCTAACATGACATGAAGCAAGAAAATGAGTCCTGGGGTGAGAATCTTCTGTACCCTCAACCCATGGCTGTAACCTAGCCCACATTCTTTCCTCTGTAGCTAAATAGCATTGCACAAAGAAGAGATCTAGTATATTTAGCAAAGGATACCAGGAAATGATGGAGTATAATACCTCAGTAAGTGAGGGTTAAATGTGAGATGGGGGTGGACTTGATTCTCACTACCTATTCACACTCACTCACTCACTCTTTCACCACCATCCCTATCTCTGGTTTAGGTCTTAAAACATTCCTGTCAAGTAGCTTTGGGTTTGGAGATGAACTATGTCTGTGTGGAAGGTAAGAATTCAAGCCACTTTACTTGCAGGGATTTGTGTTTGTTGTGAATATGTGATGTGAGTGTGAGGTGTGTGTGTGTATAGTGTTTGAGCAGTATGTGGATGTAGTGATTGTGTAGTGTGTGTGTGTGTATGTGTGTGTGTGTGTGTATTGTGTGTGGAGGATGTAGCCTGTGTTCTCAGTATACGCCTATCGTTTGTATATGCATAGTATAGGTAAATGTGGTCTGATTTGAGGAGTGTGTATGGACCTCTTGTAAGGAAATGTGTTGGGCATATGAGTATACACACTGGGCATGTAAGTAAGTGATTCATGTCTGTATGAGGTGTGGCTGTGTTATGGGCATGCACGTGTAATTGTATTTTTTTCTGTTGAAATATAAAAATCATAGTCCTCCACATAAGTTTATAGTATACCACACCATAACTTCACATGTAAATAATTTTAAAAGCTTTGGTGGATACAATTTTGCAAACCTCACACTCAAAGTTGAACTGAAAAAAAACAAAACATGTATTTGAGGGTCAGGAGGTAGCACAGCGGGTTAAGTGCACATGGCGCAAAAAGTGCAAGGAACAGCATAGGTATCCTGGTTCAAGCCCCTGGCTCCCCACCTGCAGGGGGGTTGCTTCACAAGTGGACCTCTGGATGTCTGTCTTTCTCTCCCCCTTCTTGTCTCGCCTCCTCTCTCGATTTCTCTCTGTTTTATCCAAAAACAACATTAATGTCAACCATAAATATTAGTGTAATTTATTACTCATTAAAATAGAGAAAGAAATTATCCTTTTGGGGGGGGTCTCACAGTGGCATACCTGCACATGTTACAATGTTCAAGGACCAGGGTTTAAACCCCTGGTCCCCACCTGCAGGGGGAAAGCTTCATGAACAGTGAAGCGGGGCTGCAGGTGTCTCTCTGTCTCTCACTCTTTCTGTCATCCCCTTCCCTCTCAATTTCTGGTTGTCTCTATCCAATAAATAAATAAAGATAATCTTTTTTAAAAGGAAATGATCCTTTCGGTTGATAAATAAAAAAAATAATCTGACCCAGTTCAATTTCCATTGTCTTACTAGTGACATAGTTTGACAAACCAGAGTGCTCGCCAGTAGTCCATAAGAAGGCTTCTTCTGAGAGCTGTAAGGTAAAGAGGATGTCCTCTCTCCCAGGGGGGGGGGTCTTTCTGTCTTGAAAATTCATGAGTTACTTGATGGTAGCAATCCCCCCCCATGTAAAGAACCCTGTGTGTACAGGCATGTGAGACCCTGTCACTTGGATAGTGTGGCTGAGGTCTCTGAGGCACACTCCCCACTGGAGCAACACACAGCCAGATCCAGCTGATCTTGGCACACAGAAGCTGGCTCTTCGCCATTCTCTTCACAAGAAGACTAGAGGGTCACATTCAGGGGGCGCAGAGAGATCACTGAGCTCTGAGCTCTGCAGCCCATGAACATGCAAATTAGGAACAGACTGAGTATCTGCAAGCTCCAATTTTGTCTCCAAGATGTAAAAGTTAGCAAACTGCTATCAAATCTGTTGTGAGAGGTGAGACCAGTGACTACCACATGCCCTAACCAATATATTGGTATAAGTATTTCTTTTTTAAATTAATTAATTAATTAATTAGATAGATAGACATGGAGAGAAACTGAGAAGGGAGATAGAGAAGGAAAAAGGCAGAGGATACCTCCAGTCATACGTCATGACTTGTGAAGTTTTCCCCCTGTAGTACAAGGAAGTTGAACCCTGGTCCTTGTTCATTGTAATGTGTGTACTTAACCAGGTGCACCACCACCTGGTCCCATGGTACACTGTTCATTAGCTCTGCCACCAAGCTGAGTCCAGGCTAAGAAGAGGAGTAGTTATAGAAGATACAGTATAGTTGTTCTCTTCTGATTTACGTTATTCTGAACCTGTGACCTATGGTGTCAAGTGTGGCTCAAGATAGAAATTCAAGGAACTGAGAGATAGCTCATCAGGTAAGATGACTTCACTGGCTGGAGGAAGTAGTTGGTGAACACCAGCATGGGTTCATGGGGTCCATGGAATCAGGATGGGAGAAAAGCTCTCAACAATAGTGTCTGGATTCAGTTTTGACTTCTTTTATTAGGGATTCTACTGAATAACGTTCTTAGCTCCTTGCTTTTCTCCCCAAGCCCCACTTTGCTATGGGTGTCTCCAAACTACCATAGGTTCACAGAAATACAGAACTAGGAGAGGAACCCCAATTGTCAAAAAAAAAAAATCTAAACCATCTACACCAATGTATTTAACTCGGGCATGAGACAGGGTTGTTTTAGCAACTCTCACTGGTACAGGGAGGCCTTGTGGAGAACCAGGGTCAGAAACCTACTGACCCTGTGTGTGAAGGGGACCTTGTCTCTAATGGTCTCATGAATCAGGGATGGTAGTAATACCCTCTGCTTGCTGAAAGGCAGGTCTAGCCTCTTCAGAGTAGACCCTTAGTGATACCAGGTGAGGATCTGGCCTAGGTGGGCACATATTGATTCAGACACAGCTACTGCTTCAAAGTTATCCTCTGGCATTCTGTTTGGGGGAAGTTCTATTTTACTACAATAGTGAGATCAGTGGGAAAGAGCAATACTCCTTCCTCACACACACCTTTGTATTTTTCCCTTGCAGAAGTGTTCCACAATACATATTTGTCATCTCTTTTGCAACAATTAAAGAAGAATGACATTGTGTGTGTGTATATATATAAACTGAACTCCAATGAAACCTTCAGTAAGTAGCACCCTCAATGTATCCTAGTAACATAGTTCCTGCACCAACTACATGTATCAATGCCCAGACCATAAGAGAATGTTTACCCCTGCTGAGGTTGGGTTTAGGGTGAACTCTTCTCAGAAATGTCTTCCTCCCACTTTCTCCTGTCTCTCTCTCTTTCTCTCTCTCTCTCTCTCTCTCTCATCTCTAGAGAGAAGGATCCAAATCTGTAGGAGAATAAAGGCACCTCCAGGGTTCTGAGTCTGTGGCAGGTCTTCTTATATTTTCTACAAGAGGTTATACTCACTGGGGAAATAAGAAGGATTACTAACTTCCAGACTTGGGCCCTGGAATCATATCACAGACACACAGTAACTATGAGATCTGGACCAAATGACCAAATGAGAGTTCCCCTATTTACTCTGAAGCAGGGTCAATGTCATACCTGAACTAACTCTATCACATATGTAAACTAACTTGATAAAGTGTGCACTCAGCTAAATGTGCCACCACCTGGGCCCTATGTAAACTGATTTGGAAGGATTCAGCTACCTTTGTGATGGGTGAGGATCTGAGGAAGTGCACAGCTGGAGCAGGAAGATGTTGTGCTCTCAAAACTGAAGTAGTTATGGCTTTCTCTACATAGTACCTAAGTACAATTGAACTTTCTTCTTCCTGCTTACCCTCCCTATAGAATAATTCATTTGATCTGACTGTGAAGTAGAGCATGGGTCTGATTTCAGATGATACAGAAAGCCAGAAAATACTGTTGTATACCAGCTTTTGTTAATGTGTGTGTGTGTGTGTGTGTGTGTGTGTGTGTAATTGCTGTTCCTTCAAAGCAATGTAGAAGGAGGTTATTAGCTTAAATCAACTTTCCTGTCTTCTACAGAGAGTGGGTTTTTATATAGGTAGAAGTAGGGAATGGATGGGAAGTCAAGTACCAGATTTAGAGACAAGTATGGAAGGGGTCAAAGATTTTCAGATCATCTCACCTCCTAGTGCGTGGCTCTTAGAACTTCCTCCTAGAATAACAATCTTTTTTTTTTAATCTTTTTTTATTTAAAGTTTTTTTCCTTTTTATTTATTTGTTTGTTCCCTTTTTGTTGCCCTTGTTGTTTTATTGTTGTAGTTATTATTGTTGTTGTTATTGATGTCGTCATTGTTGGATAGGACAGAGAAATGGAGAGAGGAGGGGAAGACAGAGAGGGGGAGAGAAAGATAGACACCTGCAGACCTGCTTCACTGCCTGTGAAGTGACTCCCCTGCAGGTGGAAGCCGGAGGCTTGAACCAGGATTGTCACACTGGTCCTTGGGCTTTGCGCCACGTGCACTTAACACAGTGCACTACCGCCTGACTCCCCGAATAACAATAGTTTTTAACCATTCTTTAAGATTGTGAAGGGGCAAAGTAGTTTGTAACTCTTAAGGTTTGTTCTTTTGTGTTTCAAATTCACACTAGGATTTAGCATACTAAACAATGGAGTTACCTTCAGCCCAGTTTACTGATCTCAGGTCAACTCCCTCCTGTCCCATGGACTTTGAAAGGAACTGTCCTTTTGAGTCACAATGTTATTTATATGGTGTTCAATGATTTATTATCCTGGCATCATCCGGTAAATGCGAAGCCACTTAACCATAGCACACATCTGTGCCATTTCTTCTTGTCACATGGGAACAAAGAATTGGAATGAAACACATTGTCTCATTGTCACATTCCCTCACCACACAATGTATACATAGCCTTGGGAATTAAAGTTACCTTGGTCTATGCTTTCTCTTGAGTAAGTTACTGTCTGAGCAAATGATTCATATGGAGGGCTAAGTTGATTGAGCACTTCCCATATCAGGTGATTTGAGAAGTGCCTGGTATACAATATCCTAATATGCTGTGAATCAAAACCATTTATACTTACAGTGATGCCAGGCTGAGAATGACTCCCACATAACCAATGGTGAGGGTTTCAACAAAACCAGATTTCTCGTGTTGATAACTGTTGAAAGCAGACAATTCTATGTCCTTTGGTTGATTATATATATAACGTTGAAACTTCCTATTATTAATAAGGTGTCTCCACTGGCCAGTGGAATGGAATTGAGAACCCAGAAGTAAGCCCTCATACCTATGGGCATCTAATCTTTGACAAAGGTGCCCAGACTATTCAATGGGGAAAGCAGAGTCTCTTCAACAAATGGTGTTGGAAAAAAATGAAACATGCAGAAGAATGAAACTGAACCACTATATTTCACCAAATACAAAAGTAAATTTCAAGTGGATCAAGGACTTGGATGTTAGACCAGAAACTATCAAGTACTTAGAGGAAAATATTGGCAGAACTCTTTTCTGCATACATTTTAAAGACATCTTCAATGAAATAAATCCGATTAAAAAGAAGACTAAGGAAAACATAAACCTATGGGACTACATCAAACTAAAAAGCTTATGCACAACTAAAAAAAAAAACCATCACACAAACAAAGAGACCCCTCACAGGATGGGAGATATTTACATGCCATACATCAGACAAGAGGCTAAAAACCAAAATATATAAAGAGCTTACCAAACTCAAAAACAAGAAAACAAATAACCCCATACAAAAATGGGGACAGGACATGGACAGAATATTTGCCACATAAGAGATCCAAAAGGCCGAGAAACACATGAAAAAAATTCTCCAAGTCTTTGAATGTCAGAGAAATGCAAATAAAGACAACAATGAGATACCACTTCACTTCTGTGAGAATGTCATACATCAGAAAAGGTAACAGCAACAAATGCTGGAGAGGGTGTGGGGTCAAAGGAACCCTCCCGCACTGCTGGTGGGAATGTCAATTGGTCCAGCTTCTGTGGAGAACAGTCTGGAGAACTCTCAGAAGGCTAGAAATGGACCTACCCTATGATCCTGCAATTCGTCTCCTGGGGATATATCCTAAGGAACCCAACACACCTACCCAAAAAGATATGTGTATACCTATGTTCATAGCAGAACAATTTGTAATAGTCAAAACCTGGAAGCAACCCAGGTGTCCAACAACAGATGAGTGGCTGAGCAAGTTGTATATATATACAATGGAATACTACACAGCTATTAAAAATGATGACTTCACCATTTTCAGCCCATCTTGGATGGAGCTTGAATAAATCATGTTAAGTAAAATAAGTCAGAAACAGAAGAATGAATATGGGATGATCTTACTCTCAGGCAGAAGTTGAAAAACAAAATCAGAAGAGAAAACACAAGTAGATCCTGAACTGGAGTTAGTGTATTACACCAAAGTAAAAGACCCCAACATCACAGACACAAGGGATCTGAAGGGTGGACAAGGTGCTCCTTGAACAAGTGGAGAGGTTTCCACAGTGTTGGTACACAGGTGCTAGTAGGATGCTGAACCTTCTCCTAACCATGTCAACCTCTGCTCTTACCCCACCCACCCACACACACACCCAGAACAGTCTTTTTATGGATTCCCTTCATTTTCCTCCTACCTATCCTCCTCCCCAGTGTGGCCCTGTGATAAATATTTCAAAGTCTGCAGGAAGTTTCTCTGATTTTCTGTGGGAGTTTTGTAAGACTACAGGGGAGGGGGAGGGCAGCTGTCAGCTCAGTGAGAGGTCCTGGGAATGAAGATGCTAGTCCCCAAGTGCTTGGCCTTCATGCTTCATGTCATCTGAGCACCTTGACCCAAAGAGAAGTGGCTGGGGCAGCAGAGAACATTAGCTCAGGCAAGAATGTCAACTGGGTCTAAATGCAAGTGTCCTTGTGTCCATTTCCAGCTTCTAAGGATTCCCAAAGTGCTGACCTTTTCTGTTTGTGTCCATCTGCAAAGTGACTGCATGTCCTCTCTCAGATCAGTGACTAGGATTGCACAATTGCTCACCTGGAGTTCCATGCATGGACAGCCTGCTCATCCACAGTAGTGTTAGAAAAGCACTCAGGAGCACACTTAAGCCTGGGAATCAGCACAGTCATGCCACCATTTACCCTAACATTACCTCTCTCAGGGGCCTGTGTCATGGACATGGGCTCTTTCAGTCGCTCTCTTTGTCCCCACTTCTCTGAAGCAGAGTGCATGTACTGAGGAAAGACTGATTGTCCAGAGTGCCTGTCCCAGCATGCAGGCTACTTGTCCTTGATTATGAATAACAATAAGACATGGTTCTTCTCACCCCAAGCATCTAAACGGAACTGGCATGAGACTTTCATAAGCTTTCTCTAAATATACAAGTGGATTTTCCTTTTCTGCCATAGATGTGGACCCCAAATCTGAGGGTTTCATAGCTTTCCCCGGGGTTGCAGACTGACAGAGCGGAGAAGTCAATTTATGGGCAGATAGACTTCAGGTAGATCTCAGGGGAGGCTGTCTTCCAGACCCATCTGAGTATCTAGAGTTCTGTGTTTCACAAAGCCCCTGTACTGTCAGTTGAAGTGAGCAATTGGGGCTTAAAGAGTGTGTGGAGGATTCTAAAGTTCTTTGATGTAACTCAGAGGGTGAGTCTATGATTGGGATCACAGGTGGAGTCTGTGACCCAACCTCCACTGTGGCTCTCCAAGAACTACACCAGGCCACTAGTACTGGAGTGGTCCCTGAGGGTGACAACATGGGAATAAGGATAGGTAATAGGGAATGAGGTGCATGGAGATAGGAATGCAGGAATGACACCTCTCAGCCCACTCAGGCCTCTTCATGCATGCTCCCTGCAGGAACCAATTAAAGAGCTCACTGATGAGCCAGAGACAGAAGCCACAATGGCCACCACTATCACACAGCACAACCCTGTGCCCACAACCATCACACAGAGATTCCCAGTGCCCAAGTCAGTAGCAAAGAAGACCACAGTGCTGAAAGCTGTCACTCAGAACCAGGCCCCTGAAAAACCCCTCTTCCTCCCTGTGCTGATTGCATCTGGGCTCCTATTTCTTCTACTGTTCTTCATCTGCTGCTGCAAGGTAAATGCTACTCCAACCAGAAAGAATCAGTCATTGTCTTCCCAGTGTCACAGAAACCCAAACTCTGCCTCACTGACATTAAGAAAAACTTTGCTTTATTTATGTAAACAAGGGCAACAAAAAAGGGAATAAATAAATAAGTTCAAGCCCCCAGCTCCCCACCTGCAGGGGAGTCGCTTTACAAGTGGTGAAGCAGGTCTATAGGTGTCTCTCTTTCTCTCCCCCTCTCTGTCTTCCCCTCCTCTCTCCATTTCTCTCTGTCTTATCCAACAATGATGACATCAATAATAACTACAACAATAAAAAAACAAGGGCAACAAAAGGGAATAAATAATAAATAAATATAAAAAAAGTTTTTTAAAAAAAGAAGTATAAGCAGAGGGTTGGAGATACAGCATAATGGTTATGCAAAAGATTTTCATACTTGAGACAATGAGGTCTCAGGTTCAGTCTCCAACACCACCATAAGCCAGAGCTGAGCAGTGCTCCATTGTCTTTCTAAAGTAATAATTATTTTTAAGTAAGGTGACAGCAACCTGAACAAGAAACTGAGCCAGTGAGAGAAAGGTGTGTCTATCAGTCGTTGAAGCAATATTGCTCTTATCCTTGGATCCTTCTTTAAACAGGAATTCAGACAAGTTCAACAACAAAGCAAAGGGCAGACTTCCAAAAATCAAGGGAACTTCAAAGGAGGAATCCAAACTGGATTCAACACTCAGGGAGAGAAGGTATAACAACAAAGCGACATCCTATAGGTGATGATGGGTCCTATGTCATGGAGACCACAGATTTCTGGTTTCAATTCCAATGAATTCTAAGTAATGGTCTTTTCTTTCCTACAGGGAAGGTGTACCAACTTCAATCTATCTAAATCCTGTTGTACACAGATTTCCTGCTGCCCAAATCTCTGCCTTCAACCCAGCCATGTGTATCAGTCCTCCCACAGCTGCTGCTCCTGGTATCAACACCTTCCATGGATATGCTGCCAGCCTCCCTCCAGAATGCTGCCACTGATGCTTCCCCCTGCCCAGACACTCTGCATAACTCCTTTGTCATACTAACCTCTGTAGCCCAAATTTAAAACTTCAATGTTATTAGCAGTCCTATGTGTATTAAACTTGGGTATGTGGCCAATAGGAGTTAAATTTTGTTAATGATCAGTAAAATGGTTGATTACCTAATGAGCACAGGTACACTATGGAAGAGACATCTATCATTCTCCTGCCAGGACAAAGCACCCAGGTGTCCTGTGGGTATAGACATGGGTGAGTCCCCTAGCCTGTTTGGTACTCAACTGATATCAAGGGCTGGGACACGCTGGTTTTTAATCAAATTATGTGTTTGGGAGGGGAGTCAAAAATGTCCTTGAAATATGAATATAGTGGGATCTGGACGGTAGCACAGCGGGTTAAGCATACATGTCGCCAAGTACAAGGACTGGTGTAAGAATCCCAGTTTGAACCCCAGCTCCCCACCTGCAGAGCTTCGATTCTCAAGTCTGCAGGTGTCTCTCTGTCTCTCCCCCTCCCTGTCTTCCAATTCTCTCTCCATTTCTGTCTGTCCTGTCCAACAACGAAGACAACAAGAATAACTACAACAATAAAACAATGAGGGCAACAAAAGGGAATAAATATTTTTTAAAAAGAAATACTAAGTGAATAAACATTTTTTATTTTAATTCTCCCTCTCTCTCTCTCTCTCTCTCTCTCTCTGTGTGTGTGTGTGTGTGTGTGTGTCTTTTTTTGAAGCTAGGATATCACGATGCTCATTGATCAATTATTTTATATTAAAATAGGGACAGAAAGACAGAAAGAGAGGGAGACACATCACAGTACTAGAAATATCTCCAGTGCCATGGAACTCTCGAGTGTTGTGGGGACTTGAACTTGAGACAGCCACATGGTAAGACACACGCCTGACTTGTTAAACTATCTTTCAAGTCTTGTTTTCTCATTCAAGATATAGGGATAATGGCATCTTCTCCACTGGCTACCCTGGAAGTGGTAGTAAGGGTTGCAATGTGTCCAGTACAGGACCTGGGGCCTTGGTAAAGATTCAGGTTAACATGAAAGCAGAGGAAGATGATTTCAAGGATATCTATGTATGGGTAAAGTTAGGGAAGTAAGGGAGGAGGCTCCCTGGATATCAGGACATGGAGTTGGAATAAATGACCACTAACTATAAAGAGACTGTTGACCATAGATAGGTCCATATCCCAGAATCACTATGCACGTAAATTTTCAGATACCACAGGAAAAATGTCCTGGCACCTACCACCCTTTCAGAAATGTTAGCTCCCTTCCCATATCCTCAATAACTGTCATGACTTAAAAGGAATCTATGGAATCCACTTTTCAGAGATTTAAAATCCACTTCTGACAGATAATATACAGACCACTAATAGTTCTTTTTAAAATTTTTTTTTTATTTAAGAAAGGATTAATTAACAAAACCATAGGGTAGGAGGGGTACAATTCCACACAATTCCCACCACCCAATCTCCATTTCCCACCCCCTCCCCTGATAGCTTTCCCATTCTACATCCTTCTGGGAGCATGGACCCAGGGTCATTGAGGGTTGCAGAAGGTAGAAGGTCTGGCTTCTGTAATTGCTTCCCTGCTGAACATGGGCATTGACTGGTCCGTCCATACTCCCAGTATGCCTCTCTCTTTCCCTAGTAGGGTGGGTCTCTGGGGAAGCTGAGCTCCAGGACACATTGGTGGGGTCTTCAATCCAGGGAAGCCTGGCCAGCATCCTGATGGCATCTGGAACCTGGTGATTGAAAAGAGAGTTAACAAACGAAGCCAAACAAATTGTTGAGCAATCATGGACCCAAAGCTTGGAATAGTGGAGAGGAAGTGTTAGGGAGGTACTCACTGCAAACTCTACTGTACTTCTGCTTTCAGGCATATATTTTGCAGTAGTTTATGGATACGTGTGAACATAAGATCTCTCTCACAGAAACTGGTGTATATCTAGGTTTTGGGACTTTGTTAGAAAGTGAACCACCTGAGATGAAATTAGAGTGTACTATAAAAGGAAAGGTCTCACCTGAGTAATGAAGCTGAAGGGTTGTCATTCCACACGTGAAGTCTCTGGACACAGTCTGAGGTGAAGCATGTTGAGGTGGCAATCGTTGCGATGGTTAGGTTGTGATCAGTGGATGCAATATTATTTGGTATGGATTGGGAGAGGCATACGGGAAAGTGGGCCCTATCCAAGGGTTCCAGGACTGGGGGAAGTAGAGGCTCTATAGTGAAGATGTGAGGTTCCTGCTGTCTTGTTCAAAAAGACAATCGATAGTTAATGTCATCATCACATTATTTGGTAATTGGGTTAACTTTGAAAAGTCCTTTTATTAGGGTTTGCTGTACAGTATCCAGTATCTTGTATATAGCTGTGCTATTGGATGCTTCTGATCTACTTGGTCTAGGCTTTTGAGAGAGTCTGCATATCAATTACACAGCCTATATATTAAAAAGATTCAGTTTGTGTTTTGAAAAACTTTGAGACATACAATTGATTTTCCCCCAATCATATTAATTAACTACTGATTTATATGTCTACATTTTGCTAGGAGTGTACATAAACACCATTCCCACTACCAAAAGACTGGGACCCATCCCTCCCACCAACTCCCACCCCCCACTGGCCCAGGAAGCTACCCCTTTCCACAGGGTTTTTACTTTGGTGTCCTACTTACAATTTGATCACGTCCTGCTTTTACTTTCCCTTTCAGATCTTCTTAGTCAGCTTCTGTTGATGAGTGGGATCATCCCATACTCATCTTTTTCTTTCTGACTTAGCTCACTTAACATAATTCCTTCTAGCTCTGTCCAAGATGGGTCAGAGAAGGTGGGTTCATTGTTCTTGATAGCTGCATAGTATTCCATTGTGTATATATACCACAGCTTTCTCAGCCACTCTGTTGTTGGGCACCTGGATTGCTTCCAGGTTTTATCTATTATGAATTGTGCTGTTATGAACATAGGAGTACACACCTCTTTTTGGTTGGGTGTTATGGAGTCCTTGGGGTATAACCCCAGGAGAGGAATGACTGGATCATATGGAAGGTCCATGTCTAGCCTTCTGAGAGTTTTCCAGACTGCTCTCCACAGAGGCTATACCAATTTACATTCCCACCAGCAATGTAAAAGGGTTCCTCTGTCCCCACATCCTCTCCAGCATTTGTTGCTGCTGTCCTTTTTGATGTATGCCATTCTTACAGGAGTGAGGTGGTATCTTAGTGTTGTCTTAATTTGCATTTCTCTGACAATCAGAGCAGTTTTTCATATGTTTGTTAGCCTTTTGGATCTCCTCTGGAGTGAATGTTCTGTTTATATCCTCTGCCCATTTTTGATGGGGTCATTTGCTTTTTTGGTGCTAAGTTTGCTGAGCTCTTTATATATTTTGGTGAATAGTTTCTTGTCTGATGTATGGCATGTGAAGATCTTCTCCCATTCTGTGAGGGGTCTCTCTGTTTGTTTAATAGTTTCTTTTGGATGTGCAGAAGCTTTTCAATTTGATGTAGTCCCATTGGTTTGTTTCTGCTTTAGTCTTCCTTGCAATTGGGTTTGATTTATCAAAGATGTCCTTGAGGTGTAGGTGGGAAACTGTTTTACCAATGTTTTCCTCTAAGTATTTGATTGGTTCTGGTCTGACATCTAGGTCTTTGATCCGTTTGGATTTGATTTTTGTTTCTGGTGAGATAAAGTGGTTCAATTTCATTCTTCTGCATGTTTCAAGCCAGTTTTCCCAGCACCATTTATTGAAGAGAGCATCCTTTTTCCATTTAATCCTTTGGGCCCCCTTATCAAAGATTAGATGCCCATAGGGGTGGGGATTTATTTCTGGGCTTTCAATTCTGTTCCACTGGTCTGTGTGCCTATTTTTGTTCCAGTACCATGCTGTTTTGATGATGATGGCTTTATAATATAGTTTAAGGTCTGGGAGTGTGATGCCTCCATTTCTGTTTCTTTTCCTCAAGATGGTTTTGGCAATTCTAGGTGTTTTCAGGTTCCAGAAAAGCTTGGTGGAACTTTGATGGGTATTTCATTAAATTTGTATATGGCTCTGGGGAGAATATTCATTTTGATGATATTTATTCTTCATGGGATATCTTTCCATTTCTTGGTATCAGTTTCTATTTCCTTGAGTAGTGATTCATAGTTTTCAGCATACAAGTCTTTCACTTCTTTGGTCAACTTTATTCCTAGATATTTGATTGATTTTGCTGAAAAAGTAAAAGGGAGTGATTTCTGGATGTCTTCTTCTTCAGATTTAGTGTTTGCATAAAGAAATGCCACTGATTTTTGTACATTGATTTTGTAGTCTGATACCTTGCTATATTGCCTATTAACTTCCAGTAGTTTTCTGCTGGATTCTTTAGGTCTTTCTATGTATATTATCATATCATCTGCAAATAGTGAGAGCTTGACTTCTTCCCTTCCAATCTGTATTCCTTTGATTTCTTTCTCTTGCCTGATTGCTATGGCAAGAACTTCCAATACTATGTTGAAGAGTAACAGTGACAGTGGACAGCCCTGTCTAGTCCCCGATCTGAGGGGGAATACTTTCAGCTTATGTCCATTGAGTATGATGTTGGCTGTAGGTTTGCTATATATAGACTCCACTATTTTGAGGAATTTCCCATCTATTCCCATTTTTTGTAGTTTTGAGCATGAATGGGTGTTGGATCTTGTCAAAGGCTTTCTCTGCATCTATTGAGATAATTATGTGGTTTTTAGATTTGCTTTTATTGATGTGGTGAATGACATTGATTGACTTACGGATGTTGAACCAGCATTACATTCCTGGGATGAATCCCACTTGGTCATGGTTAGGTTATGTTTTCTGATCCATCCCCCCACCCTGTGCCTTTTTATGGGTGACTTTAAGCCATTGACATTTATTGATATTATGGATTTAATGTATTGTAGTGCCATTCTTCAAAAAAAATTTTTTGTTTGTTCTGATATATTGCCAGTATTATAGTGATGTTCTTGTTTATAAGAGGTCTTTTAGAACCTCTTTCAGGGCCGGTTTGGTGATGGTTGCCTCCTTTAACTGTTGTTTGTCTAAGAAGGTTTTGATCCCTCCATCTAGTTTGAATGAAAGTCTAACAGGATATATTATCCTTGGTTGAAACCCTTTTTCATTCAGGGCTTGATAGATATCTTGCCATTCCCTTCTGGCTTTTAGAGTTTGAGTGGAGAAGTCTGCAGATAATCTTATGGGTTTTCCCTTGTATGTGACTTTTTGTTTCTCTCTTGCAGCCTTTAGGATCCTTTCTTTATCCTTACTTCTTCTCATTGTGACTATGATGTGTCTTGGTGTCTTCAGGTCTGGGTTGATTCTGTTTGGTACTCTCTGGGCCTCTTAAATCTTGATGTCCTTTCTGTTATTCAGGTCTGAGAAGTTTTCTTCTATTATTTCCTCTAGAATGTTTGCTTCCCCTTCCTTTCTTTCTTCCTCAGGCAGGCCAATTATACAAATGCTACTTCTTTTGATATCATCCCATATGTCTCTGTTGTTGTTTTCAGTGCCTCTCAATCTCTTTTTAAGCTCTTTCACCTCTTTCTTCGTTTTCTCTAACTCATCCTCTGTCTGACTAATTCTGTTTTCTGCTTCTGTTAGTCTGCTTTCCCTTGCCTCAGCTTCTTTCTTCATTACAGCTATTTCAGCTTTCAGTTCTCTAATTGCCTCAAGATAATCAGTATTTTCCTTGGGGGTCTCAACTGTTGTTTCCCTAATACTGCCATTCCTTTCCTCCAATGTTTTTTTCATTTCTTTGAATAATAAGTTTATTATTGCTTGCATACTTTTCTTATCTATGTTTACTTCTGGCTGATTTGTAGGTTTCTTCTGGGCTCTTGTCTTCATTCATTGGAGTAGCAGCTTTATTTGTTTTTGATCTACCCATTTTTTGATATATGTGTTTCTTTTTTTTTATGCTGTGTTGTTCCTCAGTTGTTGTGTCTTGAGTACAAGTAACACTGTACTAAATACCTTTATGACAATTGCACTCACCAACCTCAGGAATTACAGTAGCAACTGAGGCAAGTATTGAAGTAGTTTAATCATTACCAGTTAGCCAAACAATTTCTCCAGTCCGTGAAAAAAAAGTAACCAAATCCCAGTGAAGAAAGAGAAAAGAAAGAAAGGATAGCAAGAATAGATAGTTATGCAAATCTACTATCCACTGTATATTCTAGGGGTAACAAGAGGGAAAAGGGAACTAGAGCAGAGATACACACATAGAGAGTCCACTCTGAGTCAGATTTCTTCCCCAAAATAATTCACAAATTCAGAAAGACAAAGAAGAAGGAAGAAGTGTATGACAAGATTAAAAAAAAAAGAGAGAGAGAGAGAGACAAGAGAGAGAAAAGGGAAAAGATAAGAAAAAGAGCTGTAATTAAAGAGCAGTGAAAGGAAATTCCCAAATGTGTATCAGTGAATTCAATAAAGCACACTGTTTGGTGGTGTGGGGCTTGGGGGATGTGACTTTGGAAGCTGTAGTATTAAGGAAGAAAGGATGACAAGAATGAGAAAAAGAAAAATAAAAAAAAGAAATAGAGAGAGAGAGAGAAAAAAGAAAAAGATAAGAAAAAGAACTGTCATAAAAGGGCAGTGAAAGGAAAGGTTTTTTTAATGTATTTATTTTTAATTATTTAATTAGCTATGCAGGTTGAGGTGGGGGGTTGGCTACTTAGAAAGAAAAAAGGCCAGAGGTTTCAGAAGGGTATAGACTTAGAATTAATGATACTTCTTGGTGGGACAGGAATTTGGTAAAGAAAAGGAGCTCCTAGCAGGTGAGCCCAGGGACTGGTTATGGGGGGGGGGGGCAGGGAAGGAGGTATGCTTGAAAATTAAAAGGAAAAAAAAAATTTTCCCCTTTTTTCCCTACTCTAATTCTTAACCCAAATTAAGTTATAGTCACCTCCTTGGTGTCACCGCTAAGACCCCTTATTGGCTAGCCTGCTAAAAGCAGAATATCCTACCATTTCCAGGAGATGTGGTCAGAGCTCAGCCACTAGCAGCTTCTCAGTCCGCCATCTTCCGGGAACCCCCCCAATTCAGTGAGTTTTATCAACATCAGCAGGTCCAGTTCCAAGATTTAGAAAGTGTGTTTTACACCAACAGGTAAGAAAGAAATGTCCCACTAATAGTTCTATATACTAACAATGAATATTCTAAAGGGTAGTAAAGCAATACTACTTAACATAGTGTCAAAACAATAAACTATTTAGGGATAAATTTAATAAAGGAGTTAAACGCATGTGGCACAAATCACAAGGACCGGCGTTGGGATCCCTGTTGGAGACCCCAACTCCCCACCTGCAGGGGAGTCCCTTCACAGGTGGTGAAGCAGGTCTGCAGGTGTCTTTCTCTCCCCCTTTCTTTCTTCCCCTCCTCTTTCCACTTCTCACTGTCTTATTCAACAGTGACGACATCAATAGCAACAACAATAATAACTACAACAATAAAATAACAAGGGCAACAAGAGGGAATAAATATTTTTTAAAAATTTAATAAAGGAAGTAAAAAAACAGTACTGAAGCTATAATATATTGATGATAGAAATAGTAGAAGAAATAAGAACAGAAGGGAAAGAAAATGCAAAGCAGAAATTGGACTGGGTTTGGTGTATTGCACCAAAGTAAAAGACTCTGGGTAGAAGTGAGGGAGAGTTCAGGTCCTGGAACATGATGGCAGAGGAGGACCTAGAGGAGGTTGACTTGTTATGTGGAAAACTGGGAAATGTTACACATATACAAACTACTGTATTTTATTGTCGACTATAAACCAGTAATCCCCCTTTGAGAGATGGCTAGGTCTTCTCTTCCAAAGAACATGAATACAACTGTTTAGTACAAAAAATATTTTTATAAATTGTTATCTATGACCACTTGTGGTCAGTAGTTTTGTATTCTTTAGGTCAGCTCCTTGCAGTGCTTGCTAATCCTCCAGCAAAGACCCTCAGACTCTCTTCCTCCTTTCCTTATGTAGGCAATGGGGAGATTGTGAGCTCTGAAGCCCAGCCCGGGGGTGGAGGGGACAGTTCTGTGTCAGGTATAAAAGATGGGAGAAGGCTGAAGGGGCGCGCTGCTGCTTAATGGCCACTGTTGGTGGCACACCCTTTTGCAAAAGAATAAATGCCTTGCTTCAACTCCTTATTTTTTGCCTTGACAAGTAATTTTAATTGTACGTTATTTACAACACCCCCAATAAATAAAAGGAAAAAATAATAGGAGACACATAAAATGAAAGACAGTTTAAATTCATGGTTTGGGAAAAAATGTAATTATTGTTGGATAGGGCAGAGAGAAATGGAGAGAGGAAGTGAAAACAGAGAAGAGGAGAGAAAGATAGACACCTGCAGACCTGCTTCACTGCCTGTGAAGAGACCCCCCTGTAGGTGGGAAGCAGGGGGCTCCAACAAGGATCCTTATGCAGGTCCTTGAGCTTTGTGCCATGTGTGCTTAACCCGCTGCTCTACCACCTGACTCCCTGCATTACTTTAATAGTCAGTGACTTTGAGCATTTTTTCATGTTTGTTGGCCATCTGAATCTCTTTTTTATTACTAATAGTGACTTAATATTGATTTACAAAATTACATGTCAACGGGGATAAAATTCCACATCATTTCCACCATCAGAGTTCAAATCCCCAGTCCCTCCACTGCAAACCACCACAGTTCTCTTTAGCTTGCAGACATGGGCTAACCACCATCTCTACAACTATCTATCTACATTTGTACATAATAACCCCTTTTTCTTCCAGGCCCAGTCATTTCTTTCTCTCTAAGTCACACATAACACTATTACGACATCTAAATGTCCCTCCCTGTTTCCTCCTCTCTCTCCAGGTCCTGATGGAGCTGGAGTTCAGAGCCCTCTTATCCTCTTCCTCCTATCACATCTCCCCAACTGAGGGTATGTATCAAAATTGTATTTGGGGTATAGAAGATAGGAGTTCTGCCTTCTGTAATTGCTTCTCCTCTGGACATGGGTGTTGGCAGGTTGATCCATACCCCCAGCCTATGACAATGATTTTTAAATATGATGTTTAAAACACATGAAGCAAGAGCAGAAATAACCATTCCCCTGCAAAAAAAAAAGTAAAATGTTTTGTAAATAAAATATATCTTCATCATGAAAAAAAAGTTAAATTAGAAAATGAGAGAAAATATTTTTATAGTATATAGTTTGGTTCAGTAACAATGGAATCACCTTCCCATGAGTTCAAAGGATTTCCCTAGAAAATTTTGAGATCCAGGACAAATTGCTGAGGCAGCTGCCTATGAATCTGTGCATCACTGTAAAAGAAGTTTGTAAACCAATTTCCTTCCCTAAGTGTGAGACTTGTCCTCCTGGTCTGACCAGTCTCTGTAGAGGGTTTCCTTTGTGCTTTTCTTGGGTCTCCAGTACAACATTGTCTCAAATGGACTATTTCTATATGTACCCTGCAGGGTGCTTCCTAGGGACCTAGTTGCATTTATTTGTATCTGAGTCACATTTCACACAACTTACAGAGAGACATAGTGGGGAATATCTGTTTAGGCCTAACCAAGTAAGTTTCCTCATCACAAATCCTAAAAGAGCACTAAACAGAAAGAGGAGACAGAGAAATTTGTTTTCAACAATGAAGCAAGACCAAAGCCCAGGAAAAGAAAGCCACAAACCAAGAAGAGGTAAAATTCCTGAGGAAGGTCTGACAAAATCACTCACTTGGGTAGTATGCTGCTTTCATATTTATTAGAGATTTAATAATGATTTACAAGATTGTAAGGTAATAGGGGTACAATTTCATAGTTTCCACCATTAGAGTTCTATATTCCATCACCTGAATTTGGAATCTTCCCTATTCTTTATCCCTCTGGGAATATGGACCAAAATTATTATTGGGGTATAGAAGGCAGAAGTTCTGACTTTCGTAATTGCTTCTCCACTGGACATGGGCATTGGCAAGTCGACCCATACCTCCAGCCTATTTCTACCTTTCCCTAATAGGGTAGGACTCTGGGGAGGTGAGACTTTGGAGAACATTGGTGAAGTCATCTGCCCAGGGAAATCAGGATGGAATCATATTAGCATCTGCAACTTGGTGGCTCAAAAGCAGTAAGATATAAAGCAGGGAATTTTTTTTAATAAACAGGAACCTAAACATAGGAATAGAGCAGATGGAATTAGGGGTCTTCATGTGGGAAGAAGCTAGGAAGTCTATTTTCTGTTTGTTATTAGAGGCCCATGACTTTAGTAATTTTTGCCCGAGCTTGATAGTTAACATGTAGGTGGACTATAAATACTGTCTGGGGCGATGGTGACAGAATGAGACTAGGGCTAGAAAGCCAGATTAGGGCAGAGAGGACCTCCCCAAATTGAAGAAAATAACTGTTTACCTTATTGATCTGAAGTAGGTCTGCAAATGTTTATTTCTCCCTCCCTATCTCCCTTTCTCATCTCAGTTTCTATCTTTCCCATCTAAGAAGAAAGAAAAAGGGGGGGAAAAAAGGCCACTAGGAGCAGTAGATTCATAGTGCTAGCACTAAACCCCAGAAACAACCGTGGTGGCAATAAAAATAAGAAAAAAAAAAGAAAAGAAATAAAGAATAAACAAATGCTATACAGGATGTGGAGGAAAGAGTAACTCTAGAACATTGTAAGTTGAAACTTAATCTGGTGTGACCCCTATAAAAACAGCAAGTAGAAATACATGAGTACATGTACTCCTATATTTATACCTCCCTTAGGAAGTTTCAAAATATAGAAGCAGTCTAAATTCCCAGCAACTGATGACTGAAAAAAGAATTTAGGGGATATATAGTCAATGAATACTACCTTCAATAAAAAGATGATGCATTCTTTGGGGCAGAATGTGTGGAAGTGGAGATGGCTATGCTAACTGAAATAAGTAAATAAGAAATGAAGGACCACTTTGGTTTTGCTCATATGTGAAGTATAAAGATAAAACAATGAAGGCTGCAAGAACAAAAAATAATCAAACTTCTCCAATTTTGTGAGATCTATGGTGGTAATTGTGTGTTGAGGTGAGAAAGTGAACACATGACTTTAGTGAAAGGTACATGACTTACACACACTATATTTGGGTATAAAATTTTACCCCTGAATTCTTGCTCATAAAAAAATAGAGATACTGCAGTTCTTAATCTCAAAAAGTAGGGATATATTGTATATTTATATGTAATTATAATATTGTGTAAATATTACATATAATATTATTAACTTTGTCCAAATACATATGATGCTATAAGATTTAAAACAGTATGGTACTACAATAAGGACACATAAACCATGAAAAGAATCAAGATTCCAGAAATCAAACATGTTGATAATCAAACTACTTAATGAGGGGTATAAGAATAATCAGTTGATAAATGATAGTCTTTTAAATAATTTTTCCCAGGGAAATTGGTTATTCACATGTAAAAGAAGGAAATTTAACAATAACCAATCTTGCAATACCTAAAAAGACTCATTTTACATGAATCGTATACTTAAATATAAAGCTTAAAGCCACAAAATTTCTAGAAGAAACTATAGGAAGGACCTTGTGGCAAATTAACAATGGTTATTATGACACTTAAAGCAAAACAACAACAACAAAAATAAAATATCATAATTAAAAGCTCTGAATTGCAAAAGAAATGACCAACAAAATGAAAGACAGCCTGGAGAATACAACTAAGTACTAACAGGATATATATATATATATATATATATATATATATATATATATATATATATACCCAATAAGGAGTTAATAATCCAAACTATATAAAGAATTCATGTAATTCATCAAAAAAGAAAAAGAAAAAAGAAAATAATCCAATTTAAAATGAGCAACAGACCTGAGTATACATTTCTCCCCAAAGAACATACATGAATAACAAACAGGTACAAAACTCAACATCACTAATCAAAAGGAAATGCAAATCAAAAGCACAATGAGTTATTACCTCACACATTTTTAGAATGATTTTTAACAGAAAACAAAACAGGAATTCACAGATGCTGGTGATTACATGAGAAGAAAGGAAGCCTTCCCTGCTGTTAATAGGATATGTAAATTGGTATAGCCATTCTAGAAAACACTGTGTTGATGCCTCCATTAAAAAAATAATAATAATCCACTATATATGCCAGCCACCTCACATCTGGGAATATATCATCCAAAGAAAACAAAAACAAAGCTCATGGAAGTTATGACTAGTAGTAACTAAAAAGACCTTCCTGTTTGTGGGAGGCTCAGAGGCCCCTAAGTTCAATCACTGGTACCACCATAAGCTAGAACTGAGCATTGTCTCTAGTCAGTCTTGGAGGGAGTTAAGAGAATATTGGGGACCTGGTATTTGGAGGACTTACACTGGCAGTAAGAAATAATGCATAGTCACCTGTGAATTCTCCTGAGGGAGTTGGGGACAAGAGGTGGAGAGGCTCTGAAAGAAATGCGGTAGAGACCAAGGATAGACCCAAAGTGAAGTCTGTTAAGTGCACAGTCTCTTTTATAATGAATACAAGGAAGGCTGTTTTTGTTTAAAAGTACTGGCATTCCACTTACTCTATAATTAATAAAGACCACTAAGTTATCTCCTGGCTCTAGCAGTGCATACTTGCCTGTCTGTTTATCTCTAGAATACACCAAGACTCTGTCCAGTTCTATGTGTGTTCTTGGCCAACAGTTTCATCTGACTGAATTACTTTTAACTCTTTAACTGATGGAGCTTTCCCATAGCAATCTGCTCTTCATCTGATTGCAAACCAAGATCTCTCCTAGTCATCTTTTATAAGGAGATAAGAAATTACACTTATGTGACAACTGTCTTGCAGATTATTTCTCCAATAAAGTGATTTCTTATGAAAAGGAGATAAAAATCTAAACACAGGTTTTTCTATATTAAAAATAAAAGAAAGTGGGGCTGGGTGGTGGCACACCTGGTTGAGCACAGATGTTACAATGTACAACGGCCCGGTTCCCACTTGCATGGGGAAAGCTTTGCGAGTGGTAAAACAATACTGCAGTGTCTCTCTGTCTCTCTTCCTCTCCATCATTCCCTTCCCTCTCAATTTCTAGCTGTCTCTACCCAATAAAGATAATTTAAAAAGATTTTTAAAGGCTATATCAGAAAATAAAACCTTTGGCATTGTTCCCTCATGTTCACTACACTAATTCTGACTTAATAAATAGACTCACCTTGGTCATAGTAATTTTTCAAAATACAGTTAAATTGACTAAGTGACTAGTTTAGATTTCTTAACCTATAATCATGGTGGAAACTACCTGTAATTTCCTACAGTATTGGAGAGAGTTATGGGCAGAGTTTATTTCTTCAAATATTTAAAGTTTCATCACGCATAACCCCAACAAAGAATTAAAGAGAAAGCATGATTTTCAGAAAATTTTAATCTTTGTTCAAGAAAACTGAGAACATTCACATGAGGCCAAGAAAAAAATAGGTGGAAAGAGAAAGAGAGAGGGAGGGAGAAAAGAAAACCACTCAGAGCTCTTACTCACATGTTAACAGACTCACCTAGGCAGAGAGTCAGCCATGCCCCTAGCTTATAAACATCCAAGCCAGCCTTGACCTCATTTATAGCCCGCACCTACAACTCGTCACCATTTCCATTTCCTGTGCCTTTCTGGCAAGGTGCAGCAGTGTCTCTGTTCCCCTAGGTACTTCCTGTCATTTTATGAAGCATTCATTTGATTTATATATTAGGCAATACAGCCTCCTAAAATGCACTTCAGAGGAAATATTCTTACATTTCCTGAGTATGAGACTTAGGGGATTATCACAGTAATTTTGATCCTTGAGTATTTGGCATAATGTGTGTACTCATGTTTCTTTTGTGGAAAGACTTGACATTGCTAACACCCTTTATGTAACATAGTGTCACTTCCATAAATTCATATATCAATTCTTAACCTTTAATATGATCTTTTTAGTAGGAAGGCTTAAAAACATGACTAAATAAAAATAAATGAAGCCATAAACCTGAGCCTCTACTCTTTCTTGTATGTCTGATGTCCTCATGAGACAATAGGACATTGGAGTACCTTTCTATTTTATTTTATTTTATTTATAAAAAGGAAACACTGACAAAACAATAGGATAAGAGCAGTACAACTCCACACAGTTCCCACCACCAGAACTCCATAGCCCATCCCCTCTCTTGGTAGCTTTCCTAATCTTTAATCCTCTGGGAGTAAGGACCCAAAGTCATTGTGGGATGCAGAAGGTGGAAGGTCTGTCTTCTGTAATTGCTTCCCTGATGAACAAGGGCATTGACAGGTCGACCCATACTCCCAGCCTGCCTCTCTCTTCCCCTAGTGGGGAAGGATTCTTGGGAATCAGAGCTCAAGGACACATTGGTCGGGCTGTCTGTCCAGGGAAGTCTGGTTGACATCCTGCTAGCATCTGGAACCTGGTGGCTGAAAAGAGAGTTAACATATAAAGCCAAACAAATTGTTGACTAATCATGAACCTAAAGGCTGGAGTAGTCCAGATGAAGAGTTGGGGGGTGGGGATCTCAGTTTTGTACATAGCTAGTAGGCATATTTTAGTTATTGCAAAGGGCCTGTGGCTATACTCGGTTTTTTTGTTTGTTTGTTTGTTTGTTTGTTTGTTTTTTCCCTGAGCCTGAAATCTGAAATGCAGGTGGATCCAGGTTATTGTCTGGGGAGAAGATGTCATGGCTGGAAAAGGACCAGAAAGCTGGATCAGGGAAGAGAGTAGCTCCCAAATATGGGAAAGGGGTATAAATATTGTTGACTGTAAACCCCATTGATTTGATGTGATCTGGGTCCCATATTCAGCTTAGGAGCGCCTATGTGACCTCTGCATCCCTGTAGATCTGAGTTCATATTCTGTGGTCATAAGTAGGAACATTCCAAGCTGTCCCAATATCAGGACCCATCTTCCTCAGGTATAGTATAGAGTATGTTGTCCAGCCTCCCTTTGGAGGATGGAACATTCTCTACCATTGTTGATCCAAGTTGAGGACAAGGTCCTATGGGGGCCACAAAGGGGTCTATTGTGTTGTTCCTGATAGAGATGACTGGTAACAATCGAGAGAGGGATTTATTTTAGGTCTAGGCCCATTATGTCTGTTTGGGAATCTCAGGACTTCCCAACTAGGAGTCCAGCTGATGGGGTGGCCTGATAGTGACTAAAGAGTCATCATTAAAGTATGCCAGTCTCTTGCCCTTATTCAGCTTTTGCAGTCCTTGCTTTGATAAGGATAACTTGGGATTGAGTGGGGGAAGTATAATAGGAAATAGGTGAGAAGGGTATCTAAGTCTAAGCAGACACTATTTCATTATGAACTTCATACTGACTCACTGCAGACTATTGTATACTTTTGCTTTCAAGTATATATTTTGCCCTAATTTATGGATACATGTGAACCTATACTCTATCTCATGGGACCTGATCTATATCTAGGGTTTGGGACTTTGTGGGCAGAGGATATGAACAGAACATTCACTATGGAAGAGATCCAAAAGGCTAACAAACACATGAAAAATTGTCCCAGGTCATTGATTGTCAGAGAAATGCAAATAAAGACAACACTGAGATACCACCTCAACCCTGTGAGGATGGCATACATCAAAACAGACAGCAGCAACAAATACTGGAGAGGCTGTGGGTACAAAGAAACCCTACTGCACTGCTGCTGGGAATGTAAATTGGTACAGCCTCTGTGGAGAACAGTCTGGAGAACTCTCACAAGGCTAGACATGGACCTTCCATATGACCCAGTAATTCTTCTCCTAGGGATATACTCCAAGGACTCCATAACATCCAACCAAAAAGATGTGTACACCGGTGTTCATAGCAGCACAATTTGTAATAACTAAAACCTGGAAGGAATCCAGGTGCCCAACAACAAATGAGTGGCTGAGAAAGCTGTGGTATATGTACAAAATGGAATACTATGCAGCTATTAAGAACAATGAACCCACCTTCTCTAACCCATCTTGGATTGGAGCCAGAAAGAATTATGTTAAGTGAGCTAAGTCAGAAAGATAAAGACGAGTATGGGATGATCCCACTCATAAACAGAAGTTAAGAAGAACAGAGAGGGAAACTCAAAGCACAATTTGACTGAATTTGTAGTAAGGCACCAGAGTAAAAACCCTGGGTTGAGGGTGAGGGTGGATGTTTGGCTTCATGGGATGGGAGAGGGGGGATAGAATGGGATGGGACACAGTCTTTTGGTGGTGGGAATTGTATTTATGTACACTCCCATTAATTTGTAGTCATATAAATCACTATTTAATTAATATGAGAAGGGGAAAAATTGATTGAATGTCTCAAACTTTTAAATGCACAGACCATAGGCTGAGTCATTGATATGTTAACTCTCTTAAAAGCTTAGACCAGGGAGAACAGAAGCAACGGGTAGCACAACTACATACAAATAATGTCAAAGGGCATACATTATGGTGATGTTGTGTATGATATAGCAAATCCTAACAAGGGGATTTTTCAAACTTAATCCAATTGCCAAGAAATGTGATTATAGCAATAACTATCTATTGCCTTCTTAAACCCTGCTATCGCAGGAACCTCCCACTTCCTCTGTAGAGCCTATATTTCCCCAGTCCTGGAACCTCTAGAGTGGGGCTCCCTTTCCTGCATACTTCTCTCAATTCATGCCAAACGATATCACATCTGCTGATCCCAACCTAATCAATGCAACTGGTACTACCTCCCTATGCTTCACTTCAGACTGTGTCCAGAGACATCAGGCATGGAATGTCAACCCTTCAGCCTCATTACTCGGGTGAGACCTTTCATTTCATAGGATTTTCTAATTCTATTTCAGGTGGTTCACTTCCTAACAAAGTCCCCAAACCTAGATATAGTCGGAGTTCCTTTCTCCAGGCTGGCACCAAAGTTCAGGTAAGAGTAGAGTGGGAGGGTGGCTATCCTATCAGCAATCCAGGAATAGAAACTCCATCAGAAACCAATCCTGAGGGCAATCTGATCTTAGATCTTAAGTCTCAGAAATGTGATAAAATAAATTTGTCTTTTAAGCTACCTATCTTCTGTACTTTGTTATGGCAGCCTGAAAAAAACTAACATAATTATTTAACGATTTTTTCTCTGTATAAGTTTACATAGAAATTTGAATATTTGTTCACAAACATTGGTATAAAGCTGTTCAGGGTATTTGATTTTTATGTTTGCTCTCTAAATTTCTGGCCCAGAGACTTATGAGGAAACTAAAATGGTTCTTGTCTTACATCACTAAGTTTGAGATAGTTGTTTCACAGCAGAAGATTACTAAAATGCACTTAGTTCACAAAGGACTTAGGCAACTCTGAAGGATTTTCTTCCCCTTCTACATATTGCTATCACCTGGGTGACTGCAATATAAACAGAATGATCATTAGAACACTCTCGTCTTCCAGATCCTTGACCTCCTCACCCACAGTAATTCCTTATTTAAGCAACCTTTCAGTTTACAAGAGAAAAAAAAAAAAGAAAGAAAAGAAGAGAAAGAAAGAAAGATAAAAGGCACTTCCAAAAGGACTTTAATGGTGATTTAAGAAAGTTTGGAATAAAGGAATAAATGGAAAAGGAAAAACTTTCAAAGATCCCATGACTACCATCTGGGATTGTTAATAGACTGGACGCTGAACAGAGTAGCAGGTCACAAAGTCACCATGCCAACCTTCCTGTCTCCATCAGAACAGGGCATTATGTTCACCCTGGGGTGGGGGAGGGTTGAGTAGGTAAGGTGTCCCTCAAGCCTCTCAGCCACTTGACCTCTTCCACCTGCAGGGCAGGTACCATGTGGAGGTTCACACCCTGGTGACTTAGTGAAAAGGCTGAAACAGCCTACATCCCTGTGCACATGCAGAGACAGTGGAGGTGGCGGCCTAACGTGACCTGAAGTGGTCACTGTCCAGTGTGGTCTCAGAGGCAGTCAAGAAAATGAGGAGTGGCAGTTCCTGTCTACCTGGTCCTGCACACGTCCTGCTGTTGCTACTGCTGCTGCTTCCATTGCTGAGTATGGGGAACTTCCAGTACAGACTCCCAGGCTGGTTAGACTTTCATCACCTCAGTGAGGGCTGGAGAAACCTCCACCAGCACTTCAACCTAAACAAGGGAAGCTTGCACCACCGCCGCAGCCATGCAGACTGGCCCCAGGAGACCCAGACAGAAGAAAAGAGTTCCTGCCAGAGTGCATACGATATCTACTTTGTCTTGGACATGTGAGTCTCCACTGACCACTACCCTCAAAGGTGCTAGTTTACTGGCATCAATACAAACAAAACTTGAGTATAAAGGACCACAGTCTGTGAGAAGAGGAGAGGTATGGTCAGGTTGGGTCAGGTTCAAGAGAAAGAAGATTGCTCAATCTTCTTTCTCATTTTTTTTTCTGTGAAAAAAAAAAGTTCTCATGAACTATATGTAATAATAGCTTTGAATCCCTAGATTATCTTAGATATTTGAGCTTGTTGTCAGTATTATTTTCCCAGTCCAGAACATAGACTATCTGTCCATTTCTAGGCATCTTCTTTAGTTAATTTCATTGACAGGGTTTTCATATATGTCTTTCACTTCCTTGGAGAACTATATACCAAGATGTTTTATTCTTTTTTTTTAATTTTTATTTATTTATTCCCTTGTTGCCCTTGTTGTTTTATTGTTGTAGTTATTGATGTCATTGTTGTTGGATAGGACAGAGAGAAATGGAGAGAGGAGGGGAAGACAGAGAGGGGGAGAGAAAGACAGACACCTGCAGACCTGCTTCACCGCCTGTGAAGGGACCTGCCTGCAGGTGGGGAGCCGGGGGCTCGAACCGGGATCCTGACGCCTGTCCTTGAGCTTAGCGCCACTTGCGCTTAACCCGCTGTGCTACAGCCCGACTCCCAAGATGTTTTATTCTTTCATAGGTGACTATAAGTAAAAAATTTTTATTATTTGTTTCTTCTTGATACTTTGTTGTTGTTTTACCCGAAATGCAACTGATACTGAGGTACTGATTTTGTATCATTCAACTTTACTGAACTCATTCATTAGTTTTAATGGTTTGGGAATGAACTATTAAATCTGTTTTTGTTCTGGGGGGTGGGGCTAGCTGTGTGTTCAGTCTCAAAACTCTATGGCTGAGAAGAGGAGGAATTAGAGCACTAGAGTTTCCCCTAGTGTTACATTACTCCCATGTGCTGTCAAGGCTCAAACCTGGGCCACACGTGTGAAGGCTCCTCCACTACCCAGTGATGTACCTGTGACTTCTTGGGTTCTTTCTCCCCTCCCCGCTCCTCCCCTCCTTTCCAGTTCTTCCCTTCCCTCCACTTTCCCCTCTCCGCTCCTCCCCTCCTTTCCAATTCTTTTTTTTTAATTAAGTTTTTATTTATTTATTTATTTTCCTTTTTGTTGTTTAAAATTGTTGTGGTTATTAATGTCGTTGTTGTTGGACAGGACAGAGAGAAATGGAGAGAGGAGGGGAAGACAGAGAGGAGGAGAGAAAGACAGACACCTGCAGACCTGCTTCACTGCCTGTGAAGCGACCCCCTGCAGGTGGGGAGCCGGGGGCTCGAACTGGGATCCTTTCGCAGGTCCTGGCGATTTGCACCATGTGTGCTTAACCCGCTGCGCCACCCTCCACTTACCTTATTTTTTTTAATTTCCCTTCCTCTTCCCTTTTTTCTTCTCATGCATGTGCAACTTTTCAAAAAAAAAAAAAAGCAGTTATAATCCTGAAAATAATGACTTACAAAACAGATGTGGTCACAGGTCACATGAATACAGTTTGCTTCTTCTTTTTTTTTTTGTCTTCGGCGTTATCAGTAGGGTTTGGTGCCAGCACTACTATGAATCCACTGTTTCTTGTGGCCATTCTCTCTTTTTTTCTTTTTACTGGATAGGACAGAGAGACATTGAGAGGGGAGAGGGAAGTAGGAAAGGGGATAGAAAAGCATCTGAAGGTGGTTCACTTCCTAACAAAGTCCCAAAACCTAGATATAGACCAGGACCTGTGAGACAGAGTATAGGTTCATGTGTATCCATAAATTAGGGCAAAATATATGCCTGAAAGCAAAAGTACACAATAGTCTGCAGTGGGTCAGTATGAAGTTCATAATGAAATAGTGTCTACTTAGACGTAGATACCCTCCTCACCTATTTCCTCTTATACTTCCCCCACTCACTCCCAAGCTATCCTTATCAAAGCAAGGACTGCAAAAGCTGAATAAGGGCAAGAGACTGGCATACTTTAACGATGACTAAGGCTGGGAGTATGGATCAACCTGTCAAAGCCCTTGTTCATCGGGGAAGCAATTATAGAAGCCAGACCTCCCACCTTCTGTATCCCACAATGACCTTGGGTCCATGTTCCCAGAGGGTTACAGAATAGGAAAGCTATCAAGGGAGGGGATTGGATACAGAGTTTTAGTAGTGGGAATTGTGAGAAGTTGTACTCCTCATATCCTATTGTTTTGTCAGTGTTTCTTTTTTTAAATATTTTATTTTATTTATTTATTCCCTTTTGTTGCCCTTGTTGTTTTATTGTTGTAGTTATTATTGTCGTCGTTGTTGGATAGGACAGAGAGAAACGGAGAGAGGAGGGGAAGACAAAGGGGGAGAGAAAGATAGACACCTGCAGACCTGCTTCACCGCCTGTGAAGCGACTCCCCTGCAGGTGGGGAGCCGGGGTTCGAACCAGGATCCTTATGGATTAAGCGCATGTGGCGTAAAGCGCAAGGAGTGGCTTGAGGATACCAATTCGAGCCCCCAGCTCCCCACCTGCAAGGGAGTCTCTTCACAGGCAGTGTAGAAGGTCTGCAGGAGTCTTTCTCTCCCTGTTTCTGTCTTCCACTCTTCTCTCCACCTCTCTCTGTCCTATCCAACAGTGACATCAAATAACAACAACAATAACTATAACAATAAAACAAGGGCAACAGAAAGGAAATAAATTAATAAATATTAAAAAAAGAAAAACACCTGAAGATCTGCTTCATGGCCCCTGTGAAGCGACCCTGGTGCCGGTGCCGATCCGGATGTCTAACCAGGATTCTTGTGTGCGTCCTTGTGCTTCTTACTATGTACACTTAATACGTTGCACCACCCCCTGGCCCCCTGCATACAATTTCTTGTCTCCCTGTATTACCTCATCTGCCACCAACTAAAGTCTTTCTCCACTATAGTGCACAGGGTCCCCAGTGCCCTCTCTATTCCTTCTCACCTTCCCACTTTGGAGTTCTTGGCTCTGGTGCAAAAGACAATAGCTAGTCCAAGTTTCACCCTAGATTTCCCCTTTCTTTGTTTCTTCTTACATTTTACCTATGAGCAAGGTCAACCAAAACTGATTCCTTTCATTCAGGTTTACCTCATTTAATATTATTCCCTCAAGTTTCATCCAGGATGGGGCTAAAGAGAATATTTCACCATTTATATTACAACTGAGTAGTATTCCACTTTGTACGTACACTGCAAGTTCCTTAACAACTTATCTCGTCTGGTACATTTGAGTTGTTTCCAAAATTAGGTTATAACAAATAGTGCTGCTATGAATATAGCCGTGCATAGATCTTTTCAGTCAGTTATATGTTTTTGCGAACTTCAAATCAATCCCTTAGGAGGATTATCAGACAGCACTCTAGATTCATTTCATATGTTCTAAGAATACTGCAGACTGTTTTCTACAGGGGCTGGACCAATTTATAGTCCTTTTTAAAGGATTTTTTAATGTTGTATTTATTTATTATTGGATAGAGAAGGGATGGGGAATGTATAGTGAGAAAGAGACAGAGAGATACCTGTAGCCCTGCTTCACCACCCCTGAAGCTTTCCTTTTGGAGGTGGAGACCAGGGGCTTGAACCCAGGTCCTTGCACACTATAATGTGTGTGCTGAACCAGGTGCACCACCACCTGGTCCCCCAAATTTATATTCCCAATAATAATGTGGAAGGCTTCCTTTTCCCTACATTCCCACCAGCACTTGTTTCTGTCCTACTTAGCAGATGGTGTTCTCATTGCACTGACTTGTGTTTCTTTAATAATCAGTGACCTTGAGCATGTTTTTTTGTCTGTGGGTCATCTAAATATCTTCTTTAGTGTAGAGTCTGTTCATGCCCTCTCCCTTTTTTTTAATGGAGTTTGTTTTGCTTTCTGCTGCTGAATTTTATTGAGTTCTTTATCTGTTTGGTTATTATCACTTTGTCTGATGTGTAGGTAGTAATTTAAAATTAATTAGGTTGTCTTTGTTTTTTGATGATGTTTCCTTCTCCTATGCAGAAGTTTTTCAGTGTGATGTAGGGTGCTTTGTTTTGTTTTCATTTTTTGCTCTTACTGTCCTTGCTGTTGGTCTTGAAGCTTAAAAAACTTTCTGAAACAAGCATTGTGGAGTGTCATATCATAGCACTAGCCTTCCTTCACTGTGATGGGGGACAGACTGAACTTGGGTTACCAACATAAAATGCAGCTTACTACCCAAGTGAGCAATTTTTCCATTTGAGGTACATTTCTTCTGTACTCAGCTTATTGACTTTTATATCGTCTTGACTTTTGTCAATGATCTCTGTGCATTTGTTCAGATGATATGTGATTTTTGTTATCTTTATTGATTCGGTGTATCACTTTTAAAGATTCGTTTATGTTGAGCCATTTTTTCATCCCAAAATATGTCTCACTATATCATAGTGTATAATCTTTCACTGTGTTCTTGAATGCACCTTATTAATATTTTGTGATAAATCTTTAAATATTTAATGTATTCATCAATGAAACCATAAGATCATAGTGTTTTCTGCACTGGGATAATTGTTATGAATTAATTAATCTTTTCTACTTGGCTGTTCAGATATTCTAATTCTCCTGGTTTAGTTTTGCTAGATTGTGTGTTTCTTGGATGTTTTTTTTTTTTTTTTTTTTTTGTCTCCAGGGTAGTTCATTTCCAGTTAAGGAAGATTGCACTGTGATTGGACTCAGCAGTCAGACTAGCATGAAGACAGGCTGTCCCTTCAGAGAATCTTTTCTTTTCTTTTTTTTTTTTTTTGTTTCCAGAGCTTGGTGCCTGCACCATGAACCCACTGCTCCTGGAGGCCATTTTTTCCCCTTTTGTTGCCCTTGTTGTTTTATCATTGTGGTTATTATTATTATTGTTGTTGCTGTCGTTGGATAGGACAGAGAGAAATTGAGAAAGGAGGGGAAGACAGAGAGGGGGAGAGAAAGATAGGCACATGTAGACCTGCTTCACTGCCTGTGAAGCGACTCCCCTGCAGGTGGGGAGCCGGGGGTTTGAACCGGGATCCCTACTCTGGTCCTTGCGCTTAACCCTCTGTGCTACTGCCCGACTCCCTGTTTCTTGGAATTTATAGTGTCCTTTTACATAATTTGTTGGCATGCAGTTGTTGTTCAGTGTAGTCATGTAAGAATCTGTATTGTGTTGATTGCTGCAGTAGCAGTTGTAGAGTCTCTTACATTTGTGATTTCATTTGCTCTAATCCTTTTTTGTGTGTGTAGTTTAAGTCTTAGTGGTTTTATTTATCTTTTTGAAAATTCAACTCTGTTTCATTAATATATTTTGTCCTTTTGGTCTCCTTCTTTTCATGTGTGTGTGTGTGTGTATGTGTGTGCCAATCTGTATTCTTTTTCCCCTTCTATTCATTTTGGCCTTTATGGGTTTTTTTGTTTGTTTGTTTGTTTGTTTAATTAAATATCCTTCTACTACATGGCTAGGATTTTATTTTAGTTCTTTTTTTTTTTATTCTTCATAGATGCATTTGTCACCCTACATTTCCCTCTTAAAGCAGTTTTGTAATGATTCATCTATTTGGGTATATGTTATGCTATCATTTTGTTGTTGTTTAGAAACATTTGTTTATTTCCTACTCAGTGTTTTCCTTTGACTCATTAGTTATTCAAATTCCCTGTCTATGTAGAATTTCAAGGTTTATGCTTGTCAATTTCTGGTAATACTCAAATGACACCTCTGTTTTGGACAATTGCCTTGCAGCAAAATTGTAATAATCCACAAAAAAATATGTACCTTTTTGTCATACAAGATCGCTACTAGGACTTTAAAATTCTTAAATTTCCTAAGACTTGTACTGTGTTCTATCATGTGACCTATCCTGGAAAAGGAGCTAGTTAACTTGAAAAGAATATATATTCTTCTGCAATTAGATGGAACATTCTATAGATGCTTATTATTTCCATCTGGTTAAAGTATGACTTAATTCAAACTTTCTTGTTGAACTTCTGCCAGATGTATTCATTGCTGCAAGTGGGTATTGAAGTTGTATCAATCATTTCAGTACTTTACTCCTTTCAGAGCTGTTCACATTTGTTTAATATATTCAGATGCTCAGATATTGAATGTACACATTTGTCATTGTCATATTTTTGTAATATGTATCATTATATTAAAAGTATCTGATTCATTACCATTTGGATTTAAAGTTTATTTTGTCTAAGCACAACTATCCAACTTCTTTTTGATTTTTATAATTACTTATTTATTTTCCCTTTCATTGGCCTTGTTTTTTATTGTTGTTGTAGTTATTATTGATGTTGTCATTGTTGGATAGGACAGAGAGAAATGGAGAGAGGAGAGGAAGACAGAGAAGGGGAGAGAAAGATAGACACCTGCCGACCTTCTTCACTGCTTGTGAAGTGACTCCCCTGCAGGGGGGGAGCCAGGGGCTCGAGCCAGGATCCTTCTGCCAGTCCAGGCACTTGTGCCACCTGTGCTTAATCCCCTGCGCTACCACCCAACTCCCAACTATTCAATTTCTTTAGCTTTCACCTTCATGAAGTATCTTCTTCTATTCCTTCACTTTGATTCTTTATGTGTATCTTTAATTCAGAATCACATCTCTTCTCTTTTTTTCTTTTCTTCTAATTTTTTATTTATAAAAAGGAAACATTAACAAAACCATAGGATAAGAGGGGTACAATTTCGCACAATTCCCATCACCATACCTCCGTATCCCATCCCATCCCCTGATAGCTTTCCTGTTTTTTTTTTTTATTTAAGAAAGGAGACATTAACAAAACCATAGAATAAGAGGGGTACAATTCCGCACAATTCCCATAACCGGATCTCCATATCCCATCCCCTCCCCTGATAGCCTTCCCATTCTCTCTCTCTCTGGGAGTATGGATCCAGGGTCGTTGTGGGTTGCAGAGGGTGGAAGGTTTGGATTCTGTAATTGCTTCCCCGCTGAACATGGGCGTTGACTGGTCGATCCATACTCCGTCTGTCTCTCTCTTTCCCTAGTAGGGTGGAGCTCTGAGGAAGTGGAGCTCCAGTACACATTGATGGGGTCATCTGTCCAGGGAAGTCTGGTCAGCATCTTACTGGCATCTGGAACCTGATGGCTGAAAAGAGAGTTAACATACAAAGCCAAACAAATTGTTGAACAATCATGGACCTAAAGACTGGAATAGTGCAGATAAAGTGTTGGGGGGGGGTAGTCCCTGCAGACTCTTGTGTACTTCTGCTTTCAGGTATATATTTTTCCCCTAGTTTATAGGCACATGTGAACCTATGCTCTATCTCAGGGGACCTGGACTATATCTAGGTTTGGGGACTCTATTGGGGAGTGGAACACCTGGAATGGAATTAGAGAATACTATAAAAGGAAAGGTCTCACTGTCTTTTTTTTTTTTTTTTAATTTTCTTTATTGGGGGAGTAATGGTTTTCAATCAACAGTAAAATACAGTAGTTTGTACATGTGTAGCATTTCCCAGTTTTCCACATAACAGTTCAACCTGCTCTAGGTCCTTCTCTACCATCATTTTTCAGGACCTGAACTTTCCACCCCCTAAACCCAGAGCCTTTCACTTTGGTGCAATATATCAGATCCAGTCCAAGTTCTGCTTTGTGTTTTCTTATTTTTCAGCTTCAATTTCTCCTCTCTCTCTCTCTCTCTCTCTCTCTCTCTCTCTCTCTTAGTGATTTAGTAATGGTTGACAAGATTGTGGGCTAAGAGGGGCACAATTCACACAACTCCCACCACCAGAGAGAATCACATCTCCTATAAGCATTTATTATATCTTATTTGTTTTGCCACCATAACTATAGTTAGGGCTCAGTGCCTGCATGATTCTACTACTCCAGATGGTCATATATTTTTCTTTTGTTTACTCTGTTTTTGTTGTTATTGTTGCCCTTGTTGTTTATCATTGTTATTATTGTTGTTGTTATTGCTGTCACTGTTTTTGGATAAGACAGAGAGAAATCGACAGAGGATGAGAAGACTGAGAGGGAAACAGAAAGATAAACACCTGTAGACCTGCTTCACCCCTTGTGAAGTGACCCCCCCTGCTGTTGGGGAGCCAGGGCTCAAATCACCATCCTTATGCCGGTCCTTGAGCTTTGTGCCATGTGCACTTAAACCATTGCGCTACTGCCCAACCCCTGTTTTCTCTGTGTTTTTATAGAGGTGAGAGACTATTATTGAGAGTCAGAGAGAGAGATTGAGAGACCTGCGACACTAGTTCACAGTTCATGAAGCTTTCCCCTGCAGGTGGAGGGCAGGGATCTGAATCTGCATTCTAATGAATTGTAACATGCTTGCTATATCAGGTATATGCACCAGTCCTATTTTTCCCTCCATACATGTTGTGTTTTTTGACTAATGAATTCAATTCTTTTACACATGCAGATATTATTGATATTTCATGAAATATATTGCCTTTTGATTGATTGTCTCCTGGCTTTTGTGTAGTTTTGCTCCTACATTTCCCTTCTGTTTCTGCCTCATTTTACAAGCTGATTTCCTTTGGTGATCTTCTCTGTTTACACTTTCTTTTTCTGGCTGTTTATTTTTGTGGGGAAATGAGACTTGGAGCTTCCAAGTCTGTATTTAATGACATGTCTCCATGCCACTGATATTTCTAATTTATTACATTTACCCAAGGAAATCTATATACATAAATTTAGTCTCCTTACCCTCTCAATTGCTGGCTGTCTCCATCCAATAAATGAATGAATGAATAAATAAATAATAGGATTTTTATTTCTCATGGAAAATGAGGGAGAAAGATAGTCAATGTATAGAGCATTAGAATCTCTCACAAATGTCCTAGTAAGTGTGATCTACCATCTAATTTGTTACCAGAAGTCTTAGTGCTTCCATCCTGTAGTCACAAGCACACAAATCTGCTTGATCATCCTAACACCAAAATTATACATCTTGATAACACCCTGCTAGAGAACCCACTGAAATTGCTGAGGGGGTGTCAGCATTATTGTTTGCTAAAGAATTTGCTAGATGGTGGGGAGGATCATACTCTTCTCACTCCAAGGATATACCTCACTTATCTGATCCATTTCATTTTCCATTTTAGGTCTGGCAGTGTGGACAACAACTGGATGGACATTTACCACCTTGTAAATGATTTGGTCAAGAAATTTGAAAAGTATGACTCTGCTGCAGGGTGTTCTTTCCTGGCAGACAGAATATTTGTCTGTTTAGACCCAAGGGAGATGGCTGTCCCTTAGGTCAGCAGCAATCCTCAGGTGTACTGAAGCAGGAACACAGATGGATCTTGCTGCTTCCATTGGGTCCTGAAGTTGTTAGTATTTCCAGACTGGAGGTTCAGACTATAGTGCAGGGAATACAGAACACTTTGAGAACACATAGATTAATAAATAGGGAGATAAAAAAGTCATTACCAAAGTCCCTGTGAAATGGTGCTAAGGATCAAAAAGACAGGTCAAAGAACTTACATGGCAACATTGAAGAAAAGGCAAGAATTCCTAGAGGGAAAAAAAGGGGGCTTTATGAGGATGTGAAAATTGGAACAAAGTTGTTGAAATTTGAAAAGATAAACAAGATTCATCAGTGTAACATCCAGTGGAGAAAGTGGTCTGTTTAGAATAGGGTTAACTTGGGGGTGGGCTGGAAAGTGTGTCTGGAGAGAAGAGCTTGAAGTCAAGGCCATAACAGGTTTAATAAAGGCAGGCAAAAGGACTTGGGTTTTTGCCATCAGAAATAAGAAACAGTATGTTATTACTGACCTAGAGTATACCATGACCAATTCTGTGATCTGGGAAGAAAATTCTGGTAATTATAAGTGGGTCAAGAAATCAGACGAGAGAGTCCAGCAGTAGCGCAGCGGGTTAAGCGCACGTGTGCAAAGCACGAGGACCAGCAGAAGGATCCCAGTTCAAGCCCCTGGCTCCTCACCTGCAGGGGAGTCACTTCATAAGCGGTGAAGCAGGTCTGCAGGTGTCTGTCTTTCTCTCCTCCTCTCTGTCTCCCCCTCCTCTTTCCATTTCTCTCTGTCCTATCCAACAACAGTGACATCAACAACAATAATAACTACAACAATAAAAATAAATTAAGGGCAACAAAAAGAAATAAATAAATAAATATATTTTTAAAAGTTGGAAGAGTAAGGAAATCAGATATATGTCTGGTGTAGCAATTTAGCTAAAAGATAGTGAAAACCATGGTCAAAAGGAGGAAAGTAAGAGATGTTTAAGATTGGCTACCAAGAAAAAGAATAACTAATGGTAGGGAGACAAGGAAGACACAGGAAAGGGTGCTGGATTTCCAAGGAATTTGAAGGTATGAGAAACTTCCATGGGGAAACCTTGTGGAGTGAGTGCTATATGTACTGTGTGCATGCCTTTGTGTGTTCATGTGTTAGTGTGTGTGTCTACAAGAGGGAATATAAAATTTGAGAGAGTATTATGGAGGGAATATAAAATTGTATATTTGAGGGAGTATGAAATTGAGAGAGTATTATGGAGTATCACTGGAGAAGAATGGCACCTTGATTCTCTCTCCCAGAAAGCCACACACATCTATAGATCTCAAAATTCTTCAATAAAGCTATGGGAAATTTTGGGATTTAGGAAAAGGACCCCAAAGCAACAAGAGTTAGGGTGGGGAGCAAAGAGATCAGCTTTCACACTTGCCTTAGACTCTCATTGCCTTTGTCATGATCCTATGTTTATGATTTCTCACAAAAACATGTTTCCTTCTTAGTCCAAAAGTTCGAATATCATTCATCCTCTACTCCACTCTGGGTCAAACCGTTATGAAGCTCACCTCAGACAAGTAAGTACTGATTTGACCCTCAAGACAGTCTGCTGTACTGACCTGCAGTCTCATTTTGGTTCCCAATCCAGTCTTTCTGACCCCTGTTTGAAGGATATGAAAGATTCTGTGCTTCCCAGACAACCTTTATACCCTCTATGACTTGCCGTCCACCTTCCACGTATCCTCAGTCCTTCTTAGGCCATCTTCCCTTTCATATAGATGGCTTTGTGAGGATTTCAGGATCTAATGAGGCAGATGACAGGTACTTTGATAATGCTTATCTGTGCTGGACACCTATTATTGTCAAGGACTAGTGCTAACCAGAGTCATAAACAAGAAAGATTGGAGACCTTAGTGACAAGTGCTTGGTTACTTGGTGGGTGTAAGGGTGAAGTGTCATGAGTGAGACCCAAACATCAGACTAGACTTGGAGTCTAAGGAATCATGATATGTCTGTATTCACGTGGACACAAATAGTCCCAGAGCTGTGCCCATAGACTTAAAGATGAGAACTTCTGAGAAGCTGAGTGGTTAAGATTCACATGGACATAAAACACTAGAACCCCATCTTCAGTGGGCACAGTACCAAAAATAATGACATGTAGGATTAGAAAGACACTAGTATTTCTGACAGAAGTTTCTGTTCAGGACCTCAAAGAGTGACAAAAAAGAGGGTGTGAAGGTGCAGAGGGTGGAGACTCACTCCCAGGGCGGCCCCCAGGAGCCCTTCATTGACTTGGGGAAGGGCAGTTTGTGCCTGTGATTTGTGTTTAGAAGAGACAAGTCTGGGGCCAGGTGGTGGTGCACCTAGTTGAGCACACATGTTACAATGTGCAAGGACCCAGTTTCAAGTCTCTGGAAACCACCTGCAGGGGAAAGTATCACAAGTGTTGAAAAGGTGCTGTAGGGGTTGCTCTGTCTCTATCCCTCTCTATCTCCCCCTTCCCTCTTGATTTCTGCATGTCTTTATCCAATAAATAAAGATAATAAAAAATACATTTTTTTAAAAAGAGTCAAGTCTGAGTGGTAGAATCTTAAGCTGGAAGAAAGTAAGTCCATGGAGAGGGAGTCTGGCAGAGAGAGAGAGAGAGTCAGCAGAGTCTGGATGTGAGCCTCTGGTGAAGGAGCAGTCCTCAGGGAGAGGAAAACCACAGTCTCCTCTAAGGTAGGCAGCTCAGAGCTTCAATGATAAGAGCTATGGGGAGGCTAATGAAAGACCCCCTGTAGTCTCCAGAGAATGAAGATATGGACACCTTCCCTTAGTTTTGTAAGTGGGACATGGGGGACTGGGAACATGTGAAGTTCTATGTGTCTGGGAGATGATATTTTAAAATCTGGGAGTTTTGCTGAGGATGTAAGAAGTCTGGCATCATTCCCATGAGCTGGGAGTGGTGCTATAGGGTAAGACCCAGAAAGCCCTCTCAGATGAGAACCATGGTTGGCCATGTGGGTCTTAGACCAACAGTGGAGAAGGTCTAGAATTCCAACACATCCAGGATGTTATTGCAAAACAGAAATTATCCCACTTGGTTTCAAATGGAAGAGTGTTTCTGATGAGCTGGTCACAGCCTGCTTGGACCTGCATAGGTCATGGGGCCCAGGTTGCCTCACTTCCTGAGTCTGGGATTCTTGGATCTGACACTCCCTAGCCCCACCCTCACCCTCCAGTAGCATCTCTTCTGTCCATGGTAAGAAACCAACCTTCAGAGATGTTTCTCTTCTATCTTACTATTCCAGATCACTCCGTTACTTGAATGAATCTAATCTTAAATCTAATCCCTACCTTGCTATCTACGAAAAGTTTCAAGACACATAATCATGGTGGCCCATATGACACTGCTCTCCTTGCCACAGCTCTCCCACTGGCATGGACAGCCCTCAGGGCTGCTTTCTTAGCTTTAGTACTTTTTGTAGGATCATGTAGTTAATAATACTGCTTTGCCACTTCCTTTAGCCATGTGTGAGCATTTGAGGGAAATAGCAGATTAGCTCAGGGTCTGTGGAAAAGCAGTTGTGACTGAACAGGAAGACTAGCAGGGTGACCTTTACTAAACTCACCCTTGTTGGGAGGTAGTGCCATCACCACGCCCTACTAGGTGCTGGCAGTGATGCTAAGGGTTGAGTCACAGTTGTGCCCCCATGGCACACTCCTTTCATTCTCACTGTGGGAGGTCAGGCAGGGCCTTGCTCAGATCAGTGAAAGGCATGAGGTCTGAGAACACCAAGAGACTAGCAAAGCAACTTCCTCCTGACCACACCACCCTGTGCTCAGAGACATGGAACAAGGATGTTCAAACAGCCCATGAATTTAGTGTCATAGGAGGATACATTAGACTTGGAAACATTTGGTCCCAAGTTATATTCTCAGCATCACATGTACCAGAGTGATATTCTGGTTCTCCCTCTCTTTCCCCAGTCAATAAATGAAATATATGTTAAAAAAAAAAGTTGAAGGACTACAGAGACATCATCATTGTTATGCAAATAATTCATAATCCTGAGGTTCTGTACTCTTGGGTTCAAACTCCAGCACCACCATAAACCTGAGCTGAGCAGTGCTCTGGAAAAAAAAAAAAAAAGAAAAAAGAAAGAAAATGAATTTAAAAGACATGAGGCTGAAGGGATTCAAGATGGCAGCTCAACTGTGTACTTTGCCAGGAGGGCAGGCTTCATAGCAGAGCTGTCCCAGGAAAGGCTGAGGCCACTTGATAACACTCAATAGTTCTGTCCATTTTTTTCTCCCCCCCCCCCTTTTCTTTTTTTTTCAGAAAAAAGATAGTAGAAGGTCTTCACAAACTTCGGAATGTCGTGCCTACAGGAGCCACAAACATGCAAGAAGGATTAAAAAAGGTAGAGGTTGTTGGGCCTCTGAGAATTCATTCTGCCTCCTTAAGTTCTCAAAGTTTTTCTAGGTCATCTCATTGCCCTCCCACAACATTCCTTTCTCTTCTTGCAGGCGAATTATCAGATATTGGAAGCAACTAATGGAGGTAAGCTGTCCACTGACATCGTCCTGGTCAGAACAGGTTGCAGGACCAAGCCAGGCTTGGGTCTGTCTGTCTCAGTGACAGCTGGAGCAAGCCCACCTAGGGTGCTCACCAGTGCTGATCCCTGTAGCAAGTTGCTTACCTGTACTGCAGCTTCTTCTTCTCAATAGTGAGGATAAAGCCCACCCCAGTGATGATTCTACACTATGTCGGGTATTGTGTATATGTTCTCAGTGCAAATTAAATATGGGTGCTTGGGTTGGGGAGCTCATGAGGCCTAACAGCACATAATTTGCATGTCTGAGGCTCACAGGTACCAGGTTCAGTTCCCAGAACCACCATATGCCACAGCAGAATAGTGGTCTCTCTCTCCCGCTCCCTCTCCCTCTGCCTCCCCCCCCCAAGAAATAACCTTTTAATAAATAAATAAAATTAGGTGCTTAATCTGTAGTTGTGTGAGTAGAAAAGAGAAAATCCAGGGAACTCAAGCAGATATGATGTAGTTTACAACAACAACAACAACAAAAAGACAGAAAAAGAAAAAAGACCTGATTTTTCGCCTCCTTCTGGCCACATTTTCTTAACATCACATTACTGGCAATTGTCCCCTCAAATTCTTCTGTTTGGTTGATTCTCAGCTTATTATGCCTCTAAAAGTGAAAAAGGCTGTACTCAGACCAGCACTAAAAGAATTTAACAAGAAAATCTCTCAGTTGGATTCAATTTCTTCATGTGTAAAGTGGGTTCTTGCTTGGGTCTTACCAGGAGTCTGTTTGCAAAGCCTGGCAAGGGGTGTTAGATGGCAGAGATTTGGTGGGGGCAGCCTTTCCCCAGGAAGGTTGGGAGAATTTCTGTGGACCCAGCAGTCTGTAACAGATCACTTGGGATACCCTTACCAGCCAGGCCACTTCCTATCTCTCCTGCAGGAAAGACACCAATTCACTCTGTAATCCTGGCTCTAACAGATGGAACACTTGAACCTATTCCACTAGAAGAAGCTAAGGACGAAGTAAGTCCCAGTCATCTTTGTTAGCAATTGTTCTGCTTCTTTGGTGATTTATATTCAATACTTTTCTTATTTTAGGCTGCAAAGGCTCGGAAAATGGGGGCAACTGTTTATGGTTTGGGTGTAAAAGACTACCGGAAAGACCAGGTAATTAAAAACAGGTAACCAGAGGCCACCAGGGAGATAGGAAATGAAAAGTCAATGGCTAGCTATCCACGGTTGCCCAGCTGATGGTCTTTTAAGTCTCCCCTTGTGCTCAGTCAACAGACAGGCACTGCAGACGTGGGTGGAAGAGCCCTCAGTGTGGATGGAAGTGTGTTGGGTGGGCTGCTGCCTGGTGCCAGGGTGCAGCCTTGAGTCCAACAGGACATGAGACAAGGGGCCAGCTCCTGGAATGAGCATCTGCTATTCCATCAACCATGGCAGTGACTCTCTCTCTTTCTCTCTCTCTCTCTCTCTTAGCTAGTGGCAATTGCAGACAGTAAGGAACATGTCCTCGGCGTGAACAGATTCCAAGATCTAAAAAACCTCGTTAATCCAGTGAGTGAGGACTGCGTGTCAGAAGAGGAATTGGGTGGCTTCCTATCTTTTAACTCCTCCTGATCCTGACAACCCTCTCTATTCTAGATAACAGAAAAGACCTGTATTGAAGTTACACGTGTTGAAGCTTCCAGTTACTGTGTAGGAGGTAAGAATTGAAGTTGCTGCTGTGAACAGAGGAGTATGTGTTCATCTGTGCATTGAGTGTATTCTGTGTGGGAGAGTTGACGTGAGCATACAGCTTCAGTATGTGAGGTGCACTGTGGATTGAGTGTTTCAAGGGTGTGTGGTGTGCATGAGTGTGGTATCTATGTGCCTAAGGACAGTGAGAATGTCTAGTGTGATTGTACAGGCATGCATCGAGTAGGGTGTATAGACCAGTGCGTGGCAGTATGAGGTGTGTATGTATCACAGGGATGCTGGGGCAGGTAAATGAGCATGGATACTTTGGATACTTTTTTTTCCAATTTTAATCATAGTTGACATACTACTCTGTGTATATTTTAGGTAAACAATGACTTGCAGGGCTGGTGTGGGGTGCACGTAGTTGAGCAGTCATGTTACAGTACGCAAGGACCCAGGTTTGAGCCCCTGGTTCCCACCTGCTGGTGGAAAGTTTTGTAAGTGGTGAAGCAGTGTTATAGGTGTCTCTCTGTCTGTCTCCCTCTCTAAATCCCCTACCCTCTCAATTTTTATTGTCTCTGTCCAATAAATAAATAAAGATAATAAGTAAATAAATAAAAACAAATAATGACTTGCCATACACAAAATCTAAAATCATACCACAAGACAGTAGTGTAACTAATTTTCTCTATCTCAAAAACAGAGGTTTATTAAAATAGGAGATATACTTTTTTTTGAAATATGCATTTTTAAAAAATCTTCTACTAAACATTGGCAATGAAATACTACAACATATAAAAGGAAAATGCTCCCAGATTGATGAGGAACTACCTAGGAATGCATGACTGTCAATGTAAATGATTAACACAACGAAGACCAAATGATCATTTCAATGAATACATAAATGGAATTTGGCCCAATTCAACCTGTAGAGTCTTACTAGGAATGTAGATTGACAAAAAGGATGGAGTTAAAGTTCACAGCTGACATGTCACCATGATCAATGGAGAAGGCCGCTCTCTCTGGAAGGAGGTGGGCAAGGATACTCTCTCTCCCATAGAGTGTTCCTCTGCCCCTTTAAGTGTGTCCCCTGAGTTACTTGCTGGCAGCAGCCCCCTTCTCTCTTCTCTGTGTGTGCAGGCATGTGCAAACCAGTCACTGTGACTGCATGGCTGAGATCCCTGGTGGTACACTCCCTACAGGAGCACAACAAAGCCTGATCCCACTGGATCCTGACACAGAGAGATGGTTCACTGTGAGGGTAACGGGTCCAGAGTCCAAAGATTTGTGTTTCTCTCTGACTCCTGATACCTATGAGCACACAATTTGGAACAAAAGACTGAGTCTGGGAGTTGGGTGTTAGCACAGAGGGTTAAACGCACGTAGCACGAATTGCAAGGACCAGCATAAGGATCCCAGTTTGAGCCCCAGGCTCCCCACCTTCAGGGGAGTTGCTTTACTGCCTGTGAAGCAGGTCTGCAGGTGTCTCCCCCCTCTGTCTTCCTCTCCTCTTTCCATTTCTCTCTGTACTATCCAATGACATCAATAATAACTACAACAATAAAACAAAGGCAACAAAAGGAAATATATATATAAATATATATATATAAATATATATATATAAATATATATATATATATATATATATTTAAAAGACAGTGATTGCAAGTTCCACTTTCATTACCAAGAAGAGAAATCAGCAAACTGCTATCTGCTCAATTGTGAGAAGTCATTAATATGGTTTTACAGTGACTGGCACTGGGTCTGGGAACAAAAAGGTCACAGTAGGGCTGTCACTCCTCCCTGTGCAAGTGCAGCATAGGTGACTGGTTCCCTTCACATGCCCTGTGCCATCCTGACACAGAAGTCCCTGATCTGATCTTCAAAACTGTTCAGCTCATATCTGAAGCTACCATATCCTATGTCAGCCCCTTCAGTTGGATGGCAGCTCTAGACAGGAACCTGGACAGGAAGCAGTGAAAATAGAAGGAGCCGTTACATCAAAGGAAATCGTTTCATGTCTTTCTGAAGAGATCAGTGGTGTAGGAGCTCTGAGGAAGCAGTCAGGGTCTGAAATTGAGGCATGATCTCTTCAGTCTCTCAGAATGCCTCTGGAGCAAGGCACATGTCCCTGTACCTGCCCATAGACCCCCAGCATGTTTAGAAGGCTCTTCCCTAACCCCTATCTAGCAGATGAGTCCAGTCCCCTAGACAAAGGTCTCCCTGCCCAGAGGCTGGGAAGGAGCCAGACATTCTACAGACCCTTCCTAAGATTTGTGGAGTTTCAGATCATTAGTCCTTTGAGAGACTTCTCTCAGGTCTATTTACTATTGAAGACTTTTCCTGCTCCTCTACCCTTGGTCTAGTCTCTGCTTAGTCTCTTTTATGCTTAGGTTCAGAAACTACATTGTGTAGTTGATCACGGTATATGAGAAAAGGAGCATATAGGGTAGGAACACCCAGCTATTGTATGTGGGTCACACCCATGACTGTTTAGCACAGGGCACTCAGCTGTCTGTTCCTGCTCTCTCAAAGCCTAGTCCTCTCATCACATTCCCATTAAATTTATTCTCATCCTAGGCAGGGTTACTACCACTAAGTACCCTCATTGATCAGTAAAGTGCCATGAGCAGGAGAAGTAAGCCAAGTTGAACCAAAGTTTTCAGTCTAGGGGGTCCATGTTGGAAGAAGGTACTAATCAAAGAGGAGTCTCAAACAAAGGACAGAAGTCACCTGTGCCTATCAATTTGGACATATAAAAATAAGAGATCCACTGACGCCAGGTGCTCCTATATCTCACGAAAGTTACATGCGTTTGAGGACAATTTAGAGACTTTTCATCATGAACTATTTTCATGTGCCACCAAAATTTTGTTGGGGATTCACATCTATATGAATCCAAAAATGTTTCTCTCCCCCCTGTTTTCACTACTCCTCTGATTTTGAAAATGTCTCTGCACTGTGTTCCCAAGTGATGGTCCTTATGCTTAAACTAGTATACACTCTACTTGATGAGCTAGCTCCTGGACCCTGAACTTCCTATTATTATTATTATTATATTATTATTATTATTTTCAAAAACACTTGAAAGCCTACAAAAAAATACCAGAACAGCTTTGAGCCAAGAATCAGTTTTTGTTAAAGCAAAATATAGCTCCTTAAACATTGACTTTGGAAAAAAATAAGCATGAGTCATTAAAATTACTCTGAACAAAGACTGAAGTATCAGAAGGCTAATAAACTTGACTTATAGCAGAAATATCTGTTTATTTTTTATATTTATTTGTTTATTTTCCCTTTTGTTGCCCTTATTGTTTAACATTGTTATGGCTATTATTGTTGTTATTGATGTTGTTGTTGTTGGATAAGACAGAGAGAAATGGAGAGAGGAGGGCAAGACAGAGAGGAGAAGAAAAAGACAGATACCTGCAGACCTGCTTGACCACTTGTGAAGCGACTCCTCTGCAGGTGGGGAGCCAGGGGCTCGAACCAGGATCCTTCTGTCGGTCCTTGCACTTTGCGCCACGTGCACTTAACCCGCTGTGCCACCACCTGACTCCTAAGATCTGCCTATTATCTTGCCCATGGGGTAAACCCACTTCTTAGTTTCTGTAACATGTGCACTCAACCAGGTGCACCACCACCTGGCCCTCACTTCTTAGTCTCTGTGTGTATACCTAGGTATCAAATCAAGGACAGAAAACAACAGAATTATCTGACTGACAGGTCTCAGAATAGACACTGGTATCTTTTTGTTTCCACATCAGGTAAGTGCTTGGTGAATCCCAGTTTGATGACTGAAGTCCACAGTAATTCAGTAAGAAAGAGAACACTTTTCCACAGTTTTAGTGCACAGTTGAGTTGAGACTTTTTCTGTGGGAGATACAGTACCCTTGATTCCTTGCTTTTATCCCAAGTCCCACCCTACTGCTGGGATCTCCACACTGTCATAGGTTCACGGAAAAGAAAAAGATCAGTAACATAACCAACTGTCAGCAAGTCTGAGCATATAGGCATGTGAGTTTAATATTGGTATAACAAAGGACTGTCTTGGCTTCTCATTAATGCATAACAGTCTGGCAAAGAGCAATACCAGTACACCTTTAAAACCCTTAGGGACTGAAGGGTCAGAAACCTATGCCTATATTTGCCCTTATAAAGAGGACAATGGAGGAAGCTTTAATAACCTTCATAGGTCAAGGACAAATAGGCTAGGGATATGAATCTACCTACCAGCATCCATGTTCAGCAGAGAAGCAATTACAGAAGCCAGACCTTCCACCTTCTGCACCCCATAATAATCCTGGGTCCATACTCCCAGAGGGATAAACAATAGGGAAGCTTCCAATGGAGGGGGTGGGATACTCTGGTGGTGGGAACTGTGTGGAATTGTACCTCTGTTTTCTTATAGTGTTGTTAATAATTATTAAACCACTAATTAAAAATTTAAGAGAGAGAGAATAAAGTGCAGTTCAGCCTTCTCAAAATGGACCCTGTGTGGCATCTGGTGAGAATTTGGCCCAGAAGACACATCTTTTACACACAAGTAATTCTTCATAGAAATCTTCCAAGAATTAGGTTAGAGGAAGTGGTTTGCCATAATGATGAATTCAGTGGAAAATAGTACTCAGCCCATCCTCTCACTGATATTTGGATGTTGTCCTTGCAGAAAATTATGAATTGCTGATTACTGGAAAGGGCTTTAATAATGCAGGGAAAAAGGAAGATGTTGTTTGTAGATTCAAGTTCACTGACACAGAATTCTTTGGTAAGTAGCCCTCTTAATTCCAGTAGGTGGAAAATTTCAACACTATTTTCTTAGTGTTGACTCTCAAGACCTTGCTCTATAGACCTTGAGGATAAAAGCTGTGGAGAGCAGAAGGAAGGCTCAAGCAACGCCCTATACCACAAGAACATCTTGGAGAAGAGCATTACCCCTACTGAGGTTGCGTTTTTGGGGTGGGATGTGCTCAGAAATGCTTTAACTCTCATCCTTTACATAGGCCCCCACATTCCTAGAAAGAAAAGGACATGAGTTCCAAGAAATGTATGAAGGGGAATAGAAACATCTCCACAGCTCTTGAGTCTTTGGAAGGTCCATTGGTTCTTTCTCAGAGAGGTATACACACATTAAACTGAGAAGTTAATGCTAGCTGTCAAACGTTGGCCCTGGAATTTCAGGACAAGTACACAGTACTTCTGTGACCCTGACCAAATAAAATCTTCCTTCTCAGGCTCTATTTACTCTCTATTTGGTCCAATGTGATGTTGTACTAATTAAGCTCTGTCACATATATAAACCTATTAAACTTGGAAGTATACAGATGCCCCTATCATAGTAAGGGCCTGAGGAAACAAAGTTGGAACAGACAGATCTTGTGCTGGCCTAACCCAATAAGTGCCTGGGTGCAATTGAACTTTTTTCTTTCTCCTCACTCTCCTGCCTAGCCCCTTGATAAGTCCACTTATCTGATGATATAATGCTAAGTGACTTCTTATTCCTAGGTCATTTGGTAAATCCAGAGCATCTCCCCTACACCACAGTTCTAAAGCATTTTTTCATTTTGCTTGGGAGGGAAGAATGGAGTAGAAATTACCACTGCCTTATTCCCACACCACACAATGTGTAGATGGCCTCATGTGCCTAGAGTTTCTTTGCTTATACTTTCTCATGTACAGCTGATTGGTCCCCTTATTTGGAGAGCTAATATTTACTGAAAGTGTTAAATATCTTAAAGAGCTATCTCAACTCGCAAATGCGACCTACTTTCTCTTCAGGAAAATTTAATAAGCCTATTTGTAATACTTCTTAGGAATCTAGGCTAGAAGCAGTGTCATTTTAAGGGTTCGTCCAATATCACAATCTGATATAGGTAGAACTATAAATGTTGGCGAAATCGGATTACTCAGTCTAGACTTTCTGATTTAGTAGGTGATTGTATGAAGGATTTGATAGACAGAATATTTCTGTCTACTGGAAATGTGTCAATGCATCCCAGTTTGGGCAGTAGAATGGGGAGGATCTTTCTATCCACTGAAATGAGTTCCTATGTCCCTGTGCAGTCCGTGTAGATCTCACTATGAGTATAGCCATATTATCTTTTTCATTAGTGATTTACAAAATTATAAGGTAATAGAAGTATAATTCAGCATAGCACCATTCTCACCACCAGAGTTATGAATCCCCATCCCCCTCTGGTGGAAGGTGTAATAGTTCTCCCAAGGTCACAGATAGAGGTTGACTATATATATATATCACCAGTTTTTATTCACCTTCATAGCCCTCCCTTCATTTCTTTTCCCATTACTATTACTACTTCTGAGTGTCCTTCCTTTTTCCTTTTCTCTCTCAGATAAGTGAAATAGTGCCTGAATTCCTTTGTTGGTTTCCTGATTCTCTTCCCTTTTGGTGATAGTATTAAAACAAAGATTCCTGGCAACAAACATTTCTGGTCTTGATGGAAATGAGGTTCAGAGCCCCCTGGTCATCTTCCCTGCCTGGCTAGCTTTGCAGGAGAGAGAGACCAGGAACTCATGGCAGAGCAGGAACACAAATCTTAATTCATGTGGGTGCTCCAGAGTCAGGTGTGAGTACAGTGGATTAGGCCACGTGGACCTCAATGGCCACCTCCTGCTTTCAATGCCAGCCCTTCTCCAGGTCAGGACGTGGAAGAGAAAGAGAGTGAAACCAGGAACAGGAGTGGGCTTTATAGGGTAAAACTGGAAGTGGCAAGTTGGGAACAGTGATTGTTGGGAAAGGGGGTGGAATAAAGAAAGAGTAGGAAGGTAGAAAGCTTCCGTAGCAATTGTTGCTAGGGTTTTAACTGGTAGGATTAATGTACCCTGCAGGCAGGGCAGATCTCAAGGTAGAAAGAAGATAGATCAAAGGTTATGTAAATAGGCCATAGTATCAGCAGTGGAATGTGTGGGGGGAGCAAGGGGCTGGCTTAATGTCCAACATCTCCCTCTTTCTTTTTATCTAATGGCCATAATATCAGGAATGTGGGGCACATTGTGAGGCAGGGAGTCTGATAGGATGAGGTACACCTTTGGGGGTACTACTGTCCCTCCTTGCTCAACCTCTCAGTAGAGAGAGACTAACAGGATTGACACACTCTTCAGTTTTAAGCCCTGCCAAGTTCAACTACACCCTCACAATTTCCCAACATCTCCCTCTTATTATTTACCTAATGGCCATAGTTAAATAGGTCAATGTCTGTAAAAGACTATTTCTATCAGGGGGATAGCAGTGTAGGGGCTAACAGAAACCTTTTGGGCAGAAACTTGAATGATATCATGCAGGCTTTTTTGAAAGGACTGGAATAAGACAGAGAATGACAAGTAAGAGTAGCAAGGGACAGTGTGAGACTTAAGAGAGGCCTCGTAGGCAGAGAGGGGCTGCCTGATAGGTAGAAGGGGGCACTAGCTGATCAGCAGAGGAGTGGGGGGCCTGATAGGTTGAGGGGCAAGAGGGGTGATCTGGCGTTGCAAAGTCCCAAGAAAACTGGCTGCAAAGTCCCAAGACAACTGGATGCAAAGTCCATGGACTGCTACAGTCAGTCCTCAAGAAGTCTAGCAGTTTAAAGGGAGTGTCCAAAGGTGTACCAGCAAGTCTAATAGAAGCATCAATCCAATGCCAACAAACAGGAGAAGATATGCCGCACATATATCTCGATGGGGGAGGACAGGAACTGGAAATTTGATTCTCTGTAGAGAGTGAGCTGGAACCGCCAAAACGTGACAGGTGAAGCAGAAGCAAGAAGTGCAGACAGCAATGGGTGAGAGAAATGCAGTAAGAAAGTTCTGTCCTTTGGAGTCTGTGAATCAGGTTCTCCAGATTGTGCCAGGTCACATCATTGGTTTCAGTGGAGGGGGGGCCTGCTGTAGTCATGCCATGTTGTGGGCGATGTCAGAAGACAGGGGTCCAAATAGATTTCGGGGGATTCCTGTGAAAGAAACACAAACAAATCTGCTTCCCATGGTTAGCAGGGCATCTCGTTAGAATTTTTATAGATATTAAAAGAGGTTTAATGTAGTTATTGCCTTAGACAACTGAATATTGGGGGATGTATTCCCCCTTTTTTCTTTACTTAATTGGGCCAAGGCCTTTGGTGGGCCTTCTCAACAACCGTTTGTCTTTGGGGGGTGTAAAGGATGTCTGTGGTATGGGTGATGTTATAAAGGGAAAAAGTCTTTAAATTGTTGGCTGACAAAGGCAGGCCTATAGTGGCAAAATAAGATACACCAGTTAAGTATATATGGATAAAGGGCAGATTTAACAGCCTCTGGACAAATAGTACTATTGGCCATGCCCTGGGGCAGTACCACCCACTCAAACCTAGTCCTGTCCAGGTCTTCCCACACAAGTGAATCTCGTGTGAGGAAATCTTGTGTCAATTCTCCCACGTCATGTAGACGTGGTCCTGGAAGGAGTTCTCAACTCTGGGGAACCTCTGCTTGCCTTAAAATTATTTTGTCTGCTCCTGTATCATACACTTAAAAGGAATTTTACCAATCCTTACTGTCATAGTAGGGTAACCCCTTTCTAAAACGGGTGGACCACAAAATCTCAGGCTCTGAACCTGTGCTGTTAGCTTGCTCCAGCCAGCTATTTTTATGCTGGGAGTTCCCACATGCTGCGTGCTCCTCCTCCCACTCACCCTCTGCTATTGTTATATGGCGTGATGGGCAGAGTGATGGGTTGGGTCCCAGGCTGGGCTCTTGTTTATGGAAGAAAGGCGAGGCACTGAGCAGGCAACCTGCTTGACTTCCTCTTGAAGGTGGGGCTGAGAGATGCCCCACAGCTAGTTTAAATCCCTGTTTAAATCTAAATTCGGCAGGGTTGTGCCATTTTTATAAAACTTAGACCAACAATCTTTCCTAAAATGAAAACCTTTCTGGCATCTAGGACAAGGTGTTCGGGACCTCTGGTTCCCTGACTGGAAGCAGGGTCACAGTTCATTTTTGGAACATTGGTTATGCCAATGCCCTTGGCAACCACACTGAAAGCAAGTACCATTTTGCTTATCTAGGGCAGCTGCAAAGGCCTGCATCATAATGGTTGCCTGATAAGAGCTTCATTCAATCTCCTGTGTCGCTATAATCCAGGTGTCTTGGTGTTCATTTTTAAGACTGAGGCATGCCTAATGGAAGTCAAGAAGCATGCCACCCCAGACAATAGAATGCAGGAGGAGAAAACAGGCATCAGGAATATGACTCTTTCTCTACAAACCTGATTGAACCCTGGTAATGAATTTAGCTAGGGATTCATTAGGTTCTTGGCCAAGGGGGAGAATGGGAGCTAAGGCCACTCCCATGGGTGGTGTTAACCACTCCCATGCTTATAATGCACAGAGGCATACCTGATCAAAATAGCCAGGGGGAAAATTCCTGTCTGCTTGCTGAAGTCATGTCTCCCAGCATCCCACCCCAGAAAAGGCCTCAAAATCCCAGGTTGGCTGGTTCTGACTGTTCCTGCGGGATTGCTGCAGGCATTCGTCCCTGAAAAATGCTTCCCATTGAAGGAAGAGCAGGCCTGGGAGTGTAGTGTGCGCGATGTCCCTCCAGTCTTAGGGGGGTATTAAGGTCTGAAGAAGGCCTTGTAAAATGGATCTGGTCCATAGAGCATGAACTCTATCCTCCTTAATTGCCTGACAAAATTCTTTAAGATCTGTGGAAGAATATGGGTACCACACTTGAGGTCTCTGTCTATTGGGGTTAATGTTTACCGGGAATGTGTGGACTTTCTCCAGAGGAAAATCTCTGTCACAAAGCTGGCAAAGATATTCTATTTCCAATAGTGGTGTGGTGGTGGGGGAAGGTGCTGCAGCAGCAGCGCCAGCAGCCAGACATGTGTCTGCCAAAACAGGAGCCTCTGGGCAAAATGTAGAGGGCTTATGGTGGGTCAGGATTGGGGCAGGCTTTGCTTTCTCTAGAAAGTATGTATGGTGCTGGGTAAGCAGAATGACCATCTCCTTTAACTCTTGGATTGCAGCCTCAAGGTCCCTTAGCCTTTTGGGAGGGGGCCCTGCATATCTCCTGAAAGATGCAACCATGGTCAAGAGGATCCAAGGTGTGGCCCCAAGCAAAATGTGCCAGAGATAGAAAACTTGTCTCATGAAAAAAGAGTAGAGGTTTTGGGAAACCTCTTCATAAGGAGGAAGGTTGCCCATGGCGGAGGGGGTCTCAGAAAAATAAGAAGAGGGAGAAAAGGAACCGGAGTGCCTTTGTTAAACAGGAGATTGCAGAGAGCCAAGCAGCTGTATACTTATCTGGGAGCTGAGCGGTGTAGGTCCCATGTTAGTGCACCAAAATGCTGGGCTAGCTTCATGGGAGAGAGAGACCAGGAACTCGTGGCAGAGTGGAATGCAAATCTTTATTCATGTGGATGCCCCAGAGTCGAGTGTGAGTGCAACGGATTAGACCACATGGACCACAATGGCTGCCTCCCACTTTGCACGCCAGCCCTTCTCAGGTCAGGACGTGGAAGAGAGAGAGAGAGTGAAACCAGGAACAGAAGTGGGCTTTATAAAACTGGAAGTGGAAAGTTGGGAACGTAGATGGCTGCGAAACGGGGTGGAGAAAAGAAAGAGCGGGAAGGTAGAAAGCTTCCATAGCAATGGTTGCTAGGGTTTTAACTGGTGTGATTAATGTACCCTGCAGGCAGGGCAAGTCTCGAGGTAGAAAGAAGATAGATCAAAGGTTATGTAAATAGGCCATAGTGTCAGCAATGGAGCAGGGTGGGAGGAGTAGGGGTCTGCCTTAATGTCCAACACTTCCCCCTAACACTTCCTTTCTCTGGAAGTATAGACCAAAGGATAAAAATCTCTTTGGGTGAAGAATAAAGGAGTTCTGGCTTCTTTAATTGCTTTTCTACTGAACATAGACATTGGCAGTTCAAACCATACCCCCCCCCCAGCCTATCTATGTCTTTCCCTAGTAGGGTAGAGCTCTGGAGGTGAGGAGTTCCAAGACACATTGGCAAGGTTATCAAGGTCAGGATGGAATAATAGGAGCATCTGCAACTTGGTGAATAAAAGGCAGTAATATACAAGTAGAAGTGCTCAGCATGGCAGTGCATCATTGAGCACACATATTACAGTGTACAAATACCCAGGTTTGAGCCCCCAGTGCTCACCTACAGGAGGAAAACTTCATGAATTGTGAAGCCATGTTGCAGGTGCCTCCCTGACTCTCCCTATCTTCCCCTTCCCTCTCAAGTTTTGCTTGTTTCTATCCAGTAAGTAAAAATAATTATAAAAATGTTTAAAAGGTATGAGTAGAACAAAATGTTTAATAAGCAGTAACCAAAGTATAGGAATAGAGCAAATGAGAATAGGGGCCTTGATGTGAAAAGAAACTCAAATGTCTAAAATATGATCCTAGGGATGCAAGACTTTAGTAATTTTTGCTTGATCCTAGTAGCTGACATGGAGGTAGACTAGAAATATTGTCTAGGAGGATGGTTTCAGAATAGAAAATAAAAATTGAATGGCTCCCAAACTTGAAAAAACACATAAATACAATTAACTGTTTACCACATTGATCTGATCTGGGGGCCATGTATATTTATATTTAATATAGTAGACTGTGTAACTTCTGAGTCCTTGTCAGTCTGAGCTCACAGTCCGTGGTCACAGCTGGGAACATTCTTGAATATATATATTATAAGACCAGTCTTTTTCAAGTGGAAGAGTAAGATGACCTCGCCTCCTTTCAGAGAGTGGGGCAGTCTTTACCATTGCTAGTTTATAGTGAGGGAGGGTGAGGTCCTAGAGAGTCCCAGAAAAGGTTTATGATGAGATTACTGATGGAAGTGACTAGTGATGGTAAAGAGATCCACTAGAGGATAAAGCCTATAATATCTATAAAGCCTATAGTATCAGCATATTCTTTTCAAGGTGAATCAGTGCCAGGAGCTCATGGGAGAGTTCATCCCATATTCTTGGCACACTTTGAAGTCTACCACTGTGTACCATTCTGAGGTTGATCATCATAATTACTTTCTGTAATTATTAGCATGAGTCATTTAGCTTTGTGGATATCCCCATCACTAATTGTTTTAAAGAAAATCATATATATATGTATACATATGGCATTACTCCATATATAAATATTTCTTCTTATTTATCCTACATATTACTTTATTTTGGAAATAATGGTTTATAGGGAAGCTGTTGACACATAGATAAAACCTCTCACCTCCCCCTGTTAGATGTCTACACACCACTCCCACCACGCACCCAAGTTTTTCCCCCATTGATTTATTTTGTATCCATAAATATTTCACATTCTCTGAAAGTCAGGACAGGTTGCTAGTTCCTAAGAATATTTTCTGCCCTTTACATTGTCTTTCCAATCCCTTAATACTATGCTATTTTTTTTTATGCCACAGCATTTTTCATTCGGGCATTTATTTTGCCCATTTCATTATCTGTCTCTGTGTTTAATTACATACATCAAAGGCCTTGAGAGCAGTGTGTATGCCTGTTATTTTCTCATTAAACACAGAGCACTGTGCTTTCGGTACATGCCATTTGCTTAGGATAAAGAGAAAAGTGATACCAGTTTCCACTGTCTTAGCTCTGTTTGTGAAAGACCAAGCATAAGTAAAGTTATAGATGGATGGACATGTCCATTGACATTTCTCCATGTCATTTTCTTTTAGATAAAAAAGCAACCTCTGTGGATGATAGTACCATAATGTGTCCAGGAGTAAAGATAGAGAAGCCAGACCAGTAAGTGCCCTCTTTGGTATCAGGTAGGTAGTGGTTGCACCCACGGAATGTTCAGGTATGGGACGCTACCTGTACTGGGGAAGCATGTGGCTGTCACTGGGAAGTCTCAGAGCATCCTCCCTATAGACACTTGTTGCTGGCTCTCTGATGCATTCAGCCTCTGCTTAGGACAGGATGATGTACCCTAGGGGTGGTAACTTTGCACAGGTATCCTTCCAAATCTAAACAAGCATGCTCTATAAATACAGAAGTCAGAATGGTGACATCAAGCAGTCTTCTAAGTCACTATATCATGGCTATTGACACATCCATCTCCATACAGGTCCTCACTGCAGACACTGACCTCATAAAACCTGAGGTTAGCTCTCTTCACCCACACTGTCTATTCTTCAGTAGCCCCACATGTCTGATATAAGACTTATGCAATGAGATTGATTGTGGGCCACATATAGTTTCACACAAGTGTGAAACTTGTGCCCATCTGTGCGAATCTAAGCCATGTGCTCTTTCTATGCTTCAGGCAAGTCTTTGTTCAAATAAGCCTGGACAATGGTGCCAGCTTCATTGACAACAATGCTAACATCACTAGCAAGGACTGTGCAGTTCCTCAGGTGAGTATACAACATCCCTCCAGGTTTTTCAAAGGCCCACAAAGGGAGGCAAGAGAGGAAATTGCTGGACTCTGGAAAATCTAGCCAATAATTTGTACAGACAGGTACATCAGAAAACAAGTTACAGCCAGTGTGGGTTCCTACTCTTTCATTAAGAAGAAGCTGTCACTCTCAAAATGGGAAGCACCCCAATAATTCTTCTATAAGAAACTCTGGAGTTCAAAATAGCCTTGGAGTACTTATACTTCCTCTCTCTGTAAGCAGAGTCTGTAAAGGCACTAAGAAGAGAGCAAAACAGTGTTCAGAAATGGTGATGAACTTTCACTCAGGATGGTTCCTCCTTACCACCTTCCTGTGTCTCTGTCTAGTAGTGGGAAGCTTGGGGCTCCATCTGGATTATAATTGGATCCAGTGGAAGAGGTAGGAGACTATAGGATAAGGAGGTAACCAGATTCCATAAACTCTGGGTCACCTCCATGTGAAGATTCAGATATGAGGAATGTAGTGGATGGGCTGTGCCCTGCAATAAGTTGGCACATGGTCTAAAGCTTTGGTTTCTACATACTGTTATAACTCTAAATCCTTTCGTAACTATCACAGCCTCTGCATTCAGGGAATGCCAACTGTAACTTTTCAGACATCCTCAAATTTCTTCCTACCTCTGCCTTTTTTCTTTGCTTTACTGTTGTTCTTTTTATATATATATATATATATATATATATATATATATATATATATATATATATATTCCCTTTTGTTGCCCTTGTCTTATTGTCATAGTTATTATTGTGGTTGTTATTGATGTTGTCATTGTAGGATAGAGAGAAATGGAAAGAGAAAGGGAAGAGAGAGGGGGGAGAGAAAGACAGACACCTGCAGACCTGCTTCACTGCCTATGAAGTGACTCCCCTGCAGGTGGGGAGCCGGGGGCTTGAACTGGGATCCTCATGCCAGTCCTTGCACCTTGCGCAACATGTGCTTAACCGGCTGTGCTACCACCCAATTCCCTCTATTGTTCTTTTCTCTCTACTTCTGCAGGGAATTTTTCTCCTCTTCTTGTGGGCAAGTGGTCAGAACTGTGGGAGGGGCACCCTAGGAATGAAGGTGATTCCCCAGGAGCATCACACCATCTGGGCACTTTGGGCCAGGGAAGAGTGACATGGGTGACATTTGGCTGGAGAAGAGTGCTAAAATATAGCATCCTTGTGTTCAATAATGGCTTGGGAGAGTCCCCCCAGTTCTCAAACCCTCCCATATATAGCTGACTGCACACTCTCTCAGATCAGTAATAATAAGACTTGCATATCTGTCCCTCAGGAGCTCCACCCATGTTCAGTCTGCCCATTCATAGGAATGTAGGAAAAGCACCCAGCAGCACAGTCACGTCACCATCAGCACTGGAGTTGCCTCTCTCTCTCCTCAGCCACTCTGTGACCAGGGCACTGGCTCTATCTCCCTCCATTTATTCACTTCTCTGTGGCAAAATATGGCAAAGAAGAACCTGCTCCAAGTTTCTGCGCCAGCACATAGAGCACCTGTTTTTGGTTTTGAGCTAGATCAACACAACATTCCACACCCATAAATCCCACTATAGGAACCTGACCTTTCTTCTTTTTAAAAATTTATTATTGTTGTTGTTGTTGTTATTTGCCTCCAGGGTCATCGCTGGGACTTGGTGCCTGAACTACAAATCCATTGCTCCTAGAGGCTATTTTTTCCCTTTTGTTGCCCTGTTGTTTACCGTTGTTATTATTGCTGTTGTTATTGCTGTCGTTGTTATTGGATAGGACAGAGAGAAATCGAGAGAGGAGGGGAAGACAGAGGGGAGGGAGAGAAAGACAGAGACACCTGCAGGCCTGCTTCACCATCTGTGAAGCGACCCCCCTGCAGGTGGGGAGCCGGGGTTTCAAACTAGGATTCTTACGCCCAGTCCTTGCACTTCGTGCCATGTGCACTTAACCTGTTGCACCACTCATTGCCCAACCCTTGACCTGACCTGACCTTTCTAAGATCTTTATGAACTATCTCTAAACCTCACAACAGCTGTTTATATTCTGCAACCAATGTACAAATCAGAATCTGAAATACCATACAGGTCAGAATCTGAAATACCTTCTTCCGAGGTTGCAAAGCTAAGGAGCAGGGAGGCAGTCTGTGGATGGCGAGTCTATGGTCATGCTTTTGCACCCCCACATCTTACTAGACTCATCATCCTCTCCCTTGAGGACATCTGTGTATCTAGATTTTTGTGTCTCACAAAACTCTAGTACTGTCATGCAAGGGATGCAGAGAGAAATGTATTTGTTTTCCAGGAAGAAATCTGAACTTCCTAAACAGAGTATAGATCAAGTTGGGAATCTGTATCCCAGCCTCCACAGTGACTATGAATATGGGACCCAACCTCTTTGACCATCTACTTCCTTCTTTGGGTCTGCAACTGAGAGAGGACAGATATGGGCAGTGAGGAGGGTTTTGTGTGGTAGATGCCCAAAGAGAAACTGACACCAGGTTGTTGGTTGATTATGTTCTCTGCAGTATGACTTTCCAGAATCACGATCCTCCGTTGGGCTACAGGATGCAACAGACCGGTCTCAAGTGAATGACTCATCCACTTCAGATTCAGATTCATCTAACTCACATAAGGAAAATATCCCTCTCTATGTGGCTATAGGCGTAGCAGCTCTCTTTTTCATATTATTTCTCATCTTTTGCTTGAGAAAATGTTGCAAAAAGGTGAGTGTGGCTGTTTAACTTCTGTAGCCCAGATATTTGCCAGGCCTGTGATGATATTTATCTGTATCCACATTCAGTCATCACATCAGCAAGTGCAGATGCAAAAGCTGTCCTCCCGCCCCATTCCAGAACATAGAAATGAGTTGTTAGAAAAGTCATGATGTATTTTTCATGTTTTTCTACGCATAAATGTGTCATGACTTTTCTGGCAACCTAATATTTAAACTCTTTGGAGTCTCCTGCCTCCTTCCTGCACAGAGAGGTGTCCTATGTGTGGCTCTGGTCCCTGCAGAGAAGTAGTCACAGACTCTTGACCAGGGCAGTCTCATAGAAGTAAGGTTCCTGTAGCCTCAAATAGATGAGAGAGCAGGTATGGGGGGTTATTGTATTAATAGACAGTAAGAGGAGGTACTGGTTCCTCAAAGGAAGAATAACATGGGTCTGGAAGGATTTGTAACCTCTGGATATCTGTGATTGAAAATCCAACATGATTCTTCTGGGACCCTTTACCTCTCCATTATCAGGCACTACTATGTACCAGAGTGTAATGGCCCATGCTGGGGACACAGGAACAGAAAGAATCAACCACCATCAACCTAAAGAATCAGTTGTCTGTGTAGTCTATTATTTGTCCCTGGAGAGCCTGTGGGTAAAAAAAAAAAAATGCCAACTTTCTGAGGTGTAGCTAGTGCTATGAAAAAAGTAGACTAATAGCAAAGGATATAGACTGATCCAGGGAGGGGAGAGAGGGAGAACAGAGACACTGTATGTCTAGGGTTCTAAGGACACACACAGGAAACTAGATGGGTAAAGAAGAGAGTAAGGAATCAAAGAAGAAGTCCAGCACAGGAATAAGCAGGTGATTGAAGGTGCCTATTATCTGTTGAAAACAGAAGCCTGAATCTCCAGAACATGCACCCTGCTGGCCAAATCCCACAGTCAGTGAACACCTAGACAACACCCAAAGTCTGTCTGGGGCTACTACTATCTGCATAGAGCAGCCCAAGCACTGAGCACTGTCACAGCTATGTTTATGTCTCTCTTACATTCTAGACCGTCAAGGAGGCAGTGCCGATACCGGTGAGTCGTTTTGCTTTTACTGGTAACAGCATATCTGTTGTGCACACTGACCTTCACAAAGAGGCTCATGATGGGTGGGCTAGTCCATTCCCTTCCCCCACCTGCTCCTCTTCCTGAACAGAAGGAGCTGAAAGAAAGAAGAGTGGTACAGGAGGGTATTGTCATAAGAAGTTTAGAGAGTAACAAAATATCACCCAGACAACACTTTCCATGCTCTCAGCATGTCCTGCCTGGCCCAGGATAGTTGTCACTAAAAGCAACTTGGAGTGGTCTGTGTCATGATAGCTCTGATCAGTACTGAGATGACTGGGGCTTTTCATTTTGTCAGCTCTCAAAGAACTGTTAATATGATGGTCCTACCAGTTCCTCAGATGAGATTACAGAAAAAGAGTCTCAGGTTTCAGAATCCAGGTCATCCTGTTGGGATTTCTTTGCCTTTTTTATCTCCTTAGATAGTGACAGCCAGAATTAGAGAGGGAAGAGGGTGATAGGGAGGGAGAGAGAGATATCTGCAACACCGCTTCACCACTTACAAAGCTTTCCCCCTACAGGTGGGAAACAGAGACTTGAACCCAGGTCCTTGTAATTTGTAACTAACATATGCACTCAACCAGGTGTGCCACCACCTGGTCCCACCTGCTGACATCTAAAGGGTCACAGTTTTTTTTTTCTTGGGGGGGTGTTAACTCTTGGCAAGTCAGGGGCTTGGGTTGAGAGGACATTTGTGAAGTGCAGGGCTGTGGTGCAGGGAGGGAGTCTTACCTGGCCTGGAGCTGTGAGGGAGGCCCTGGCCAGATGAGCACAGGTATCAAGGGTCAGGCAGCAGGTTGTGATTCACTGAGGAGGGAGCATGAACCAGGTCCCACAAGAATTGGTACAGCTAGGCTATACTGCCCCAATGCAGTGAGGCTTGGGCCTAGAATCTGGTCAGAAACAGGACACTCTGTACTAGATTGGCCCCTGAGTCCGTGGTCCAGGGAGGTTAGATCTGCCTGAGTCAGGCCTGACCTGCTAATGTTTACACACCTCTGACATCCCCCCTTTACTTTGCACACCACCAAGACTTGGCTTCTCCAAAAGACATCTTCAGGGAACTCAGGAGACAGAATAAGGCTTGTTTTCTTTTTGAACAAGATCTGTAACTGGGAAATGTTATGCATGTACAAACTATTGTATTTACTGTTGAATGTAAAACATTAATTCCCCAATAAAGAAATTTTAAAAAATCTGTAATTGTAAAAAGGAATCTACTTGTTTTTAGCATGAAGGCCTCTCTCTCTCTCTCTCTCTTTCTCTCTCTCTCTCAGTCCCCTCTCTTTCTCTGTGCTGGGTCCTACTATTTTGTTCTTGAATGCTCCCTACAAGTATTTTCTGAGTATACAGTACTGGGCAGGTGCTGAGATGCATGTCAGCTGTCTGTACCCTGGAGCTGCCAGACAGGAAAGCAGACAAGAGATTTCTCATCCTAGGTGCCGTGTGTACAGAGACCCATAGTGGTTGTCCCTTGTTGTGGGTGCCGAAATGACAGGATAAAACAAATGGAGGTAAGAAAGGCCCTTATATAAACAGTATGGGCCCCCTCCCCAAATACAGGATTAAAAGAGACACAGGCAGTTCATACAGCTTAGATCTAGAGTCCAGAAGGCATAATTCTGGTGGAGATATGCTGTGAGTACTGGTATTAAGTCCCTGAGGTCCAGCACCTGGTGGTCCATATTGGGCAAACAAATTTCTGGATGTTGATACTGACTGACAACCACCCCATCTTTGCTTCTCCCAGAGGTCTTCATCAGGCCCAGACATATTTTTGGTTTCACTGGACAAAAGTTATATGAGGTTATATTATTCAAAAAAATAGACAATCACAAATAAAAATTATGAGTCAAGTTCTTTCTTACATTAAACTACTTGGGAATACTGTTGGCACATACTGACCCTGTCAAATTCTACTGAGAAGAGAGACAACTGCACTGCCCTGCAGTGGCCTGAATTGCAGCATCACAGACAAAATGTCCCTCCAGTGACACCATCTGCAGTTTTCTGTACTCCTTCTCTCCTGCTCCTGTTATCAGGGACAGACTCCCACACTTCTCACGAGCCCTTTCCCTGCCTGTATTGTGTGTCCCCAATATCCAGGCCCTACAGGATTAGATCAGGTCCCTTATGCCTGCTCACCTGTATCCTTTAGACTCTCTCCTTGCCCATCATATATCTATTTCTCTCAACTTCTGAAAATTTTCTACAACAGTAGCTTCTGACATCTCCTACACCAAACTATTTACTTTCTTTGAAAAATATTCTATGACCCACAGCCAAGGACTGTGACTCTACTCCAAACACAAAAGCCATCCAAGTCTCCAGACCAAAGTAAAGGCTGAAGCCTTAGTTCTGATTCCATAGGGGCTTTGGGTGATACTGGGTTGCAGAAAAGGACTCTCTACATCTGGAGGAAGCCAACCATCACCGGTACTTCCTCAGAGCCACATCTGCTTTCCAGGGAAAACTGGATTCCTTGTATCACTTTCCTCGAGGGTGTAACCAGGTGCCATTGATGTGGTATCAGCCCAGGAATAAGGTAAGCAGGGACACAAGGTGTTCCCTGTGTACTAGCAGCCATTTGCTTGTTGCCTTTGACATTGGCCATCATGCTCTGTAAGCCTGAGAGCCCTGCCCAGGCATCTGCCAGTAGGGATGTCAACACGTGTGTCCACCGTGCTCTGTAGTCTCTCCGGCAGATTCTGCTTTCTAGACATCATACTACACACATACCTTAATTGCAATAAAAAAATGACAGAAGGTATTCCTATCTGATACATTTCCCATAACTTCTAATTTAAGTAAAATGGACTGGAGATGAAGGCAGCTGGGAGTTCTTTGTCCTGCAGTCTATTATCCATCCAAACTGGCTGCCAACCCTGTGGGTTGCTGGCTCCACCCCCATCTGCTGAGATCCTCTGGGACTGTGGTAAGGACACATAACCTAGGCTCACCCTCAGTCAGAACAGCGGGGCAACTCTGGTGCCCTGGGTAACAGTCAGGCTTCCTGCTTGCAGTGTTAGCTCCCAGTCCAGAGAGATGAGAACAGTTCAATGCAAGACAGAGAGAGTGCAGAGTAAGAGCACTGGGACTGGTGGTAATGGCAGGGCAGACATACAGCACCTGATCAGAGCTTCAAAGAAGCCCAAACTAGATTCTCTGTTGATCCTAACAGAACACAAATCCCTAGAGCCAAGAAAACTAGCTTTCTGATCTCAATTCCAATGACTTCTCAGCACCGTCCTTTCCCTTCTCTTGCCAACAGGGAAGGTGCTTACTCAACCCATTCAAGACCACCTGTGCACCACTGCCCTGCTGCCAAAATCTCTGTCTTCAGCCTAATGAGGAGCTTCTGCCTCTCACAAGCTGCTGCTCGAGGTGCCAACCCTCTTCACCCATATGCTCCACTCCATCCAGAATGCTACCCCTCTTCTCTCCCCCTGCCCGAATACTCTGTGGAACCCCTTTGTCACTCCCACCCCCATAGCCCAACCTCTAAAGCACCAGAACTCCAAGACTTTTAAGAACCCTTTTTGTACAGGATTGGACACATGTGCTGAGTATTGGTTTATAGTCAGAACTTGGACTTTATGTATAAGCAGGAGGGGGTTGTTCCGTGGTGAGCATTTCTCTCCTGTTTGAGATGTATCTCTGCTGCTGCTGCTGCTACTGCTGCTGCTACTGCTGCTGCTAGGACAAAATACCTGGTTACCTGCATGTGGAGACCTGGCTGAGTTCCAGTCTCCAGAGCCTGGTCTCTATCTGTCACCAATGGCTAGTTTCCATGGAGTTTCAGATGACCCCTAGTTATTGGGGGGGGGGGAAGAAAACTTAAAATGTCACTGAAATATTAATACATTTATGCTTCTTTCCTTCCTTAAGTCCATCCAGAGAGCAGTACCTCCTCCACTCCCTGCTTTTTGTTTCCATTTTCAAAATGTGTCCTAGAAGAGATAAAGGCCTCTAGAGTTCACTACTGGAGGTGCACCTTTCCCTTCCTGCTACTCCAGACTATTCCTAAACCCACAATGATTTAAGAGGATTTTATGTCTTTGAAGAAAGGAAACATCCCCTATTTTCTGTTTGCTGCCATAAGAGTCATGTTCCCTACAACCATGTTTTAGCATATATTTTTTCTGCTGCCCAACAGCACAGTCCATTGGAAACTATTAGGGAATTCCTTAAGCACTTCAGGAGGGACCTCCCAAGTTGGATGTTAACCACATATCTTTAATCCATGTTGATAACTAATTAAATTACTCTACACCCTGACCCTCTGAATGTTATATTTGTACCTCATGTTATATTTTTGTAAGAGTGTTATAGGTAAAAGTATGCCAGGTTTGGGTTTTAATTGTATGGCACGGGTGGGTAAAGGTTACCACAATTTTTCCTTTGTTTAAGAAAAAGAAAAGACTTTTCTAGAATATTTTGCATAATTATGTGTGGCAAATGTTCACAGGAACCCCCTAAGTCACATTACTTTTATCCTTGAAAACATTTATACCTGAGTCACTTTATAAATTCTTTTTAATATTTATTTATTTTCCTTTTTGTTTCCCTTGTTGTTTTATTGTTGTAGTTATTATTGTTGTTATTTATGTCATCCTCATTGGATAGGACAGAGAGACATGGAGAGATGAGGGGAAGACAGAGATGGGGAGAGAAAGATATACACCTGCAGACCTGTTTCACCGCCTGTGAAGCGACTCCCCTACAGGTGGGGAGCAGGGCGCTCGAACCCAGATCCTCACTCTGGTCCTTGCACTTTGCACCATGTGCGCTTAACCCACTGTGCCACCACCCAACTCCCTCTTTTTTTAAATTTTTATAATTATTTTTATTTATTGGATAGAGGCAGCCAGAAATTGAGAGGGTAGGGGGAGACAGAGAGGGAAAGAGGCACTTGCGGCCCTGCTTCACCACTCACAAAGATTTCCTCCTGCAAATAGGGATTGGGGGCTCAAACCCAGGCCCTTGTGCACTGTAACATTTGAGCCCACCACACAGCCCCTACGTGACTTATTCTTTTATTTATTTATTTATTTATTTATAAAAAGGAAACATTGACAAAACCATAGGATAAAAGGGCTACAACTCCATACAATTCCCACCACCAAAACTCGGTATCCCATTCCCTCCCCTGATAGCTTTCTTATTCTTTAACCCTATGAGAGTATGGACCCAAGGTCATTGGGCATATGGTTGATCCATACCCCCAGCCTGCCTCTCTCTTCCCCTAGTGGGGTAGGGAAGGGCTCTGGGAAGTAGAACTCCAGGACACATTGGTGGGGTTGTCTGTCCAGGAAAGTCTGGTTGGCGTCATGCTAGCATCTGGAACCTGCTGGCTGAAAAGAGAGTTAACATATAAACCCAAAATATTGTTGACTAATCATGAACCTAGAAGCTGGAGTAGTGCAGATGAAGAGTTGGGGGGAATCTCCATTTTGTAGATAGCCAATAGGCCTATTTTAGTTATATTCTAAAGGGCCTGTGGCTATACTATTTTTTTTCTCCCCCCACCCCGAGCCTGAAATCTTAAATGCAGGTGCCTCCTCTCCCTTTCTGTCCCATCTTCACCTGGGTCCAAGATCCACTGACAATCAAATAGTGAGTTATGAAAGCTACCACCTCACCCAACTCTGCCAGCACCTTTGTCTCCCCAGCTATTAATAACATTCTAGATACCACTGGAAAATGCCCTGGAACCTACTACCTGCTTCAGAAATGTTAGTTCCCTTTCCATATTATCAATAGTTATTTTTTTTAAAAGATTTTATTTATTTATTAGTAAGAAAGATAAGGGGAGAGAGAAAGAACCAGACATCCCTCTAGCACATGTGCTGCCGGGGATCAAACTCAGGACCTCATGCTTGAGAGTGCAAAGCTCTATCCCTGTGCCACCTCCTGGACTGCATATCCTCAATAGTTCTCATGATTAAAAGGAAATCTTGATGCTTGCATTCCAGAGATTTTAAATCTGCTCCTCTCCTTTAAGCAGATTCACATTTAAACAGGATTAAAATGTCTACATACGAAAGTTGAATTGTTTAAAAATAAATAAAATAATTCTATTTACAATAGTATAAATGTAAAATACATAGAAATTAACATAATGAAGGAGGTGAAAGCCCTGTACTGACACTAGAAGATATTGATGAAAGAAGTTGCAAGAGACAAACGGGGCTGGGCAGTAGCGCAGCAGGTTAAGTGCACATGACGCGGGGCACAAGGAATGGCATAAGGATCCCAGTTCGAGTTCCCAGCTTCCCACTTGCAGTGGGGGTCACTTTACAGGTGGGAAAGCAAGTCTGCAGGTGTCTATCTTTCTCACCCCCTCTCTGTCTTCCCCTCCTCTCTGATTTCTCTCTGTCCTATCTAACAACAGCAACAGCTATAACAACAATAACAATAACAAGGGCAACAAAGGCAACAAAATGGGGAAAATAGCCTCCAGAAGCAATGGATTTGTAGTGCTGCCACTGAGCCCAAGTGATAACCCTGGAGGCAAAAAATAAAAAAATAAAAAAGACAAATAAATAAGATGAAATATACTTTAAGACCATGGGGTAGGAAAATACTACTGGTCAAATCTCTGCATTGCCCAAAGCCACCTGTAGAGTTAATAGGCATTACCTATCAAGGTTTTAATGACAGCTTATGTATAAATAAAAACAGTTATCAAATGTCATTTGGAATGTCAAAAGACCTCAAATAGCTAAAAAAAAAAAAAAAACTCACGAAAGAAAAGAAAAGGTAGAGAGATGATGCTATTCAATGTAATATTGACTGAAAAACAGACGCAAAAGGAAAAAAGTTTAGTTTCTGGTATAATATTCAGTTATAATATTTGATAAGAGATTCAGAATACTACATAGAGAATAGCTAGTCTTTTGCTAAATAGTGGAGGAAATAGTTCTGGGTTCAAGAGGGGTCCTAAGAACCAGTTACTACTCTAGAGTTGCTGGGTCTGCTTATGTGTGTCACCTCCAAAGAATCATGAAAATCTTCGTGGGTCAGATGTGAAAATTTTATTCTAAAGAAGTGAGGGAGATAGTGTGTAAGAACAGATATAAAGTGCAAGACGGCTTGTGCAATAGGCTCATGAGAGCCATGGAGAGAATAGCCCCTCCAAGATTTATTTTCCCTGTTACATTCCCAATCTTAGTCCTACACAGAGCCAACTTCTCATTGGCCCATTGAGATTATCTCCCTTTTCTATTAAACTTCTATTTTTGAGATGTGGTTACTTCCACATACCCCCCTCCCATGGTGAATGGTGCATCCTAGTGTGCCCTTAAGACTTTTACCAGTACTTCTTGGTGCTCCCTTAAAACCCTCCCCTTTTCATAAGAAAAACAAAGAAAAGAAAAGGGGGGGGGGAAGACTATAGTCTCAGATAGTCCTGGATAACTGGGCTTCAAGGCCTCCTAGCCACCAACTCCCCCTAACACATCTCCTAATATAAGGCAAGAAAAACACTAGTAAGGGTTCCAGATGCTGGCATGATGCCGACCAGACTTCCCTGGGCAGACAACCCGACCAGTGTGTCCTGGAGCTCTGCTTCCGCAAAGCCCTTCCCCACTAGGGAAAGAAAAAGACAGGCTGGGAGTATGGATCAACCAACCTGTCAGTGCCCATGTTCAGTGAGGAAGCAATTACAGAAGTCAGACCTTTCACTTCTGTATCCCACAGTGACTTTGGGTCCATACTCCGAGAGGGTATAACAGGAAAGCTATCAAGAGAGAGGATGGGATACAAAGTTCTGGTGGTGGGAATTGTGCCAAGTTGTACCCCTCTTATCCTATCGTTTAGTCAATGTTTCCATTTTATAAATAAAAAATTTAAAAAAAAAGAAAGAAAACACTAGCAAGAAAAAATAACCTGCAAAATGAACAAACTTTCTAGTTTTAATTACTAACTTTAAAGATAGATTGTACAAAATATGGAAAACTGTACAAGATGACCAATTCTAACAACATAATTGAAATAAAATAAATGGCCATAATTAATGTAATATCACAGACATACTGCATATCCATTTATGAACAATGCCTCTAACTAAAAATGAAAGATACTGATTTTTAATCCACTTTGGTGCCATTCTCTCTGCTCTGAATGCACTAAGAGAAGACACAAGAAAGAGAAAGATACAAGTAGTGAAAGGCAGTTTAAAAAAAAAAGGCATAAATAGTAAAAGGAACCCCCACACCTATGGACATCTAATCTTTGATAAGGGGTCCAAAGTATTAAATGGAAGAAGGAGGCTTTCTTCAAAAAATGGTGCTGGAAAAACTGGGTTGAAACATGCAGAAGAATGAAACTGAACCACTTTATCTCACCAGAAACAAAAATAAATTCCGAATGGATTAAATACCTGGATGTTAGACCAGAAACAATCAAATACTTAGTGGAAAACATTGGTAAAACACTTTCCCACCTAAACCTCAAGGACATCTTTGATGAAACAAACCCAATTGCAAGGAAGACTAAAGTAGAAACAAACAAATGGGACTAAATCAAATTGAAAAGCTTCTGCACAGCCAAAGAAACTATCACACAAACAAGGAGACCCCTCACAAAATGGGAGAAGATCTTTACATGCCATACATCAGACAAGAGACTAATCACCAAAATATACAAAGAGCTCAGCAAACTTAGCACCAAAAAAGCAAATGACCCCATCCACAAATGGGCAGAGGATATGAACAGAACATTCACTACAGAGGAGATCCAAAAGGCTAACAAACATATGAAAAACTGCTCCAGGTCACTGATTGTCAGAGAAATGCAAATAAAGACAATGTTGAGATACCACCTCACTCCTGTAAGAATGGCATACATCAACAAATGCTGGAGAGGCTGTGGGGACAGAGGAACCTTTTTGCACAGCTGGTGGGAATGTAAATTTGTCCAGCCTGTGTGGAGAGCTGTCTGGAGAACTCTCACAAGGCTAGACATGGACCTTCCATTTGACCCAGTAATTCTACTCCTGGGGATATACCCCAAGGACTCCATAACACCCAACCAAAAAGAGTTGTGTACTCCTATGTTCATAGCAGCACAATTCATAATAGCTAAAACCTGGAAGCAACCCAGGTGCCCAACAGATGAGTGGCTGAGAAAGCTGTGGTATATATACACAATGGAATACTATGCAGCTACTAAGAACAATGAACTCAACTTCTCTGACCCATATTGGACAGAGCTAGAAGGAATTATGTTAAGTGAGCTAAGTCAGAAAGATAAAGATGAGTATGGGATGATCCCACTCATCAACAGAAGTTGAGAAAGAAGATCATAAAGGGAAACTAAAGGCAGGATCTGACTAAATTGAAAGTAGGGCACCAAAGTAAAAACCTTGTGGTGAGGGGGAGGGTGGACATGCGGCTTCCTGGGCCGGCAGGAGGGTGGTGGTGAGGGGGTGGGATGGGACACAATCTTTTGGTGATGGGAATGGTGTTTATGTACACACCTATTAAATTGTAGTAATATAAATCATTATTTAATATGAGGGGGGAAATTGACTGTATTTCTAACAAAGGGACTTTTCAAAGTTAACCCAATTACCAAATAATGTGATGATAACAGTAACTATCCATTGTCTTCTTGAACCCTAAGACAGCAGGAACCTCACATCTCCACTATATAGCCTAAACTTCCCCCAGTCCTGGGACTCTAGGGTGGGGGCCATATGCTTCTCCCAATTCTTATCAAATAATATTGCATCCACTGATTGCAACCTAATCAACGCAACGAGTGCACCCCAGCATGCTTCACTTCAGACTGTGTCCAGAGAATTCAGGTGTGGAACGACAACCCTTCAGCTTCATCACTCGGGTGAGACCTTTCCTTTCATAGTATTCTCTAAGTCCATCCCAGGTGGTTCACTTCCTAACAAAGTTCCAAAACCTAGATATAGACCAGGTTCCAGGAGATAGAGAATATGTTCACACGTATCCATAAACTAGGGCAAATATATACCTGAAAGCAGTAGTACACTAGAGTTTGCAGTGAGTACCCCCCAATCATCTCCACTATTCCAACCTTTGGGTCCATGATTCTTCAACAATTTTTTTAACTTTGTATGTTAACTCTCTTTTCAGTCCCCAGGTTCCAGATGCCATCAGGATGCTGGCCAGGCTTCCCTGGACTGAAGACCCTACCAATGCATCCTGGAGCTCCGCTTCCCCAGAGACTCACCCTACTAGGGAAAGAGAGAGGCAGACTGGGAGTATGGATTAACCAGTCAATGCCCATGTTTAGCTGGGAAGCAATTACAGAATCCAAACCTCCCACCTTCTGCAACCCACAGTGACCCTGGGTCCATGCTCCCAGAGGGATAGAGAATGGGAAAGCTATTGGGGAGGGGATGAGATATGGAGATTGGGTGTTTGGAATTGTGTGGAGTTGTACCCCTCCATCCTATGATCTTGTTAATGTCTCCTTTCTTAAATAAATAAAAATAGTAAAAGGAATTTTAAAGTGGTATGAATCACATCATTAAGCTGAGGGGAAAAATGGTATATTTTTCTGCTATTGTTGATTTACTACAAATCATAGTCTTTGGAGACTATTATTATAAAGAAGAGTATTTCTGTCTCAGGCTTTAGTGTTACTTGGCTTGTTTAAGTATGTTTTGAAGTAAAATTGATTAAAAATTTTTAAATAGGTAAAAGACAACTACTGGATGATTTTGTTCAAATGTGGAATATTGAAAATGGAAACACATAAATTTTAATAAAAGGAATAGCCAGGGAAAAATATCATGCATATCTAATTTTATTCAAATCCTTTTCTGTGTAACTTGTACAGAAAATAAATTTTAGCCCACAATCTATTAATACATAAAATTGCATTAGTTAAATGTAAGGCCAATCTTGACTTTTAACAAATAGACCCACCATGACCATGATATTTTAAAGCACTATATAGTTGACTTAATGAGTAGTTTAGGTTTTTCAAATGGGTAGTCATTATAGAGGTTGCTATCACTTCCTACTTTGATGCAGTCCTTATTTATGTTAATATTAGGCAAAAAAGGCTCCTAAAATGCACTTGAGAGAAATCTTATTCACTTTTCCAAAAGTAAGACCTAAATATGATCACATGATCTGTTCCTTGAATATTTGGTGAAGTATCTGTGCTGGAGTTTCCTTTATGGGAAGTCCTTACATTCTTCACCTCCTTTACTTAATATGTGCTGAATGAATGTTACTCAGTTATACCCCTCTCACAAATTTATGCTTTGAATCCTAACCTTTAATGTGATTGTATTTTGAGATAGGACTGTAAAATGGGATTAAGATTAAGTGATGTTGTAAGTTCTTAGTCCTATATGGCTGATACCATCATGATACAATAAGACACCAGAGAACCTTTTCTAGGTTGGAACATAATGTCAGGTGAGAACACAGTGGAAAGATGATCATCTGCAACCCAGAAAGAGAATTCCCACTAGAAATCAACTATATGGGCAGTTTGATGTTAGATCTTAAGTCTCCGGAGCTATGGGGGGAAAAAAATCTGTTGTGTAAATCACTTGTTGTGTACATTTTGTTGTGGAAGTCTGAGCAAATTAGCACAAAGAATTATTTATTTATTTATTTATTCATTCATTCATTCATTCATTTTTGCCTCCAAGGTTATTGCTAGGGCTCAGTGCCAGCTCTACAAATCCACTATTCCTGATGGCCTCTTTTTTTGTTTGTTTGTTTTATTGGGTAGGACACAGAGAAATTGAGAGAGGAGGGGGAGATAGAGAGGGAGAGAGAAAGGCACCTGCAGACCTAGTTCCCTGCTTGTGAGGTAGCCCCCCTGCAGGTGGGGAGAGGGGTCTTGAACCCTGCACAGGTTCCTGTGCCTAATACTATGTGTACAGGTGTGTCACCGCCAGCCACCCAGCAATGAATTATTTAATGCTTTTACTTCCTATGTAAGTGGGCTTAGACAGAAATTTGAATAGTTGTTCATACACATTGGTATAGAGTTTTTCATTGCTTGATTTTTATGTTTGCTGTCTGAATTTCTGATCCACAGAACCTATGATCATAGTGGGTGGTTTTTGTTTTGTATCATTACATGTAGGGTAGTTGTTTCAAAAGCCCATGTAATGTCCCTAAATTTACAAAGAACTTTGGCAACATTGCAGGATTTACTTGCCATACTATATCTTGTGACCACAGTATAAACAGAATGATCTTCATTCTCCCAATTCCTTTAATTCCTCACTCATAGTAGTGTTCTTATCAAGTGGCCTTGTAGTAAAAAATTCCAATAGTATAACTGAAAAGTAACCAAAGAACAAGACCTGAGGCCACATGGGGGGCAGGGAGTTACACTGATTTTACATTAACTGTTACAGGCCGGTTCCTACCAGACTTGCACACACTTGTCCCACGGCACCCAGCTTTTATCTGTTTCAAACTGGGCACAGCACAAGCTGATTGGTTAGAACCAATGTCCATCAAATTGCTGACAATAAAGGTGAGAGCAGGTTGGCTACCATCAGAGCCCACCACTCAGAGACCATCACTGGGATGCTGAAATGTAGAAATGGGCATCCACCAGGAACCTATAGATTTTGCATTTTTGGCCCCAGCTGCTTTCTTTCAGTTTACAAGAAGAGGCTTCCCTAGACTGCTTTAGTAACCACATATGGAGATGTAGGATAAGGAAGGGGAAACTTTAAAATTCGCAAGGACCTGAATTCAAGGCCTTTTGCTCTGCAGGACTGTCTCACCCCTTCTCTATTTCTCTCTGTCACTGTCATAAATTTAAGGGGGGGAGGAGAAAAAGAAAAAGAAAAAAAGACAGGAATAAAGTAAGGCAAAAGAAAGATATCCTGAAGGCACCAAAACCATAACTTTGGTGGGAAAAAAAAAATTCAAAGTTTGCATGACCCCTACATAGGGTTGTCAATAGACTAGATACTGACAATGAGCAGAGTATCAGGCCATGTATCACCATGCCAACCTTCTTATCCATCACAATAAGGCATTGTGTTCTCTCTGGGGTAGGAGAAATCTGAGCTGGTAGACTGGTCTTCAAACCACTCAACCACTTGGCCTCTTCCACCTGCAGGGCAGGTACCATGTGGGGGCTCACATCCTGGTGACTTAGTGAAAGGCCTGAAGGGGCCTAAGTCACTGTGCACATGCGGAGACAGTTCAGGTGGCAGCCTAACGCGACCTGAAGTGACTGCAGTCCAGTGTGGACACATAGGTAGTGAAGAAAATGGGAAGTGGCAGTTCCATAGTACCTGGGTCCTCATTTTTCTTGTTGCTTCTGCTGCTGCTGCTTCCATTGCTGAGTATGGGGAGCTTCCAGTACAGACTCCCAGGCTGGTTAGACTTTCATCACCTTACTAAGGCCTGGAGAAACCTCCACCGCCACTTCAACCCAAATAAGGGAAGATCCTACCACCACCGCCGCATGCAGGGAGACTGGTCCCAACAGAGCCGATCAGATGATAGTAATTCCTGCCAGAGTGAATTTGATATCTACTTTGTCTTGGACATGTGAGTGTGCATTATCCACTGGATAGTGCCAGGAGGTGCTGCTTTCCTAGGGTCAAAATAGGCAGAAATTGGGGACCAAGTGGTGATACACCTGATTAAGCACACACATTACAGTGCTCAAGGACCTGGGTTCAAGACCCTGGTTCCCTCCTGCAGAAGCAAAGCTGCATGAGTGGTGAAACAAAGCTGCAGGTCTCTCTCTCCCTCTCTACCTCCCCCCCTCAATTTCTCTCTGTCTCTATCCAATAATAAATACATATAAAATAAAATAAAATGATTTAAAAAAAAACAGGCAGAATTTGATTGCAAAGACCCCAGTCTGTGAGAAGTGAGGACTCAAGGTCAAGCTTAGATAACAGTTCTCTGTCATCTCTGCTCCAGAGATGACCAGTTAACTACATTTGTCCTATTTGGCTATGAATGAAAAAAATTTTTAAATTTATTTAGTATCTATTGGATAGAGACAGTCAGGAATCAAGGGGGTGATGGAGGAGAGAGACAGACACCTGCAGCCCTGCTTCACCACTTGCAAAGCTTTCCCCCTGCAAGTGGGGACTGGGAGCTCAAATTGTGGTCCTTGCACATTGTAACGTGTGTGCTCAGACAGGTGCCCCACCATCCGACCCTACATTTTTTTAAATTGATACCAGGGTTATTGTTGGGCTCTGTGCTGGCACTACAAATCCACTGCTTCTTGCAGCCATTTTTCCTTTTTCTTTCCCGCACCCACCCCCAGGTTCAATCCCCATAGACCAGAGCTAAGCTGTACTCTGGTAAAAAATAATATAAAATAATAATAAATAAAAAATAACAAAAGTAAATGCTTATTTACCAGAGTACTGCTGAACTCTGGCTTATGGTGGTACTGGGGATTGAACCTGAGACTTTGGAGCCTCAGACATGAAAGTCTCTTGCATACCCATCATACTCTCTCCCCAGCTAATAATTGTTTGGGAGAACTAAGAGATGGAGTGCCTTTGTATGAAAGGTTTCACAAAGGAAATAACATTTGCATGCACTCTAGAAGAATTCCAAACGAAAAGCAAAGAAGGGGTGAAGACATTTTATGCTAAGTTCTATAAAAGCCTGACACATGGAGGGGGTTTAAGGTGGAGGGATGGGGAATGCTGACAAGTAAATTGTTTATCTGGGGTCTAATCAGTGCTCTCCTAAGGAATGTAGACTTGGTTCCCTTGATGAATGTAGTCTCAGGGGACTGTTAAGACAGGTCTCTTCAGTCACTTTTTAGCAGTGAGAGCAGATTGAACTGCAGGCTGGAAATGCTGGAGAAGAAAGTTTATATATATAATTTTTATTAGGGATGTTAATAGTTTATATTTGACAGTAAATACAGTTGTTGATACATGTGTAAACTTTTGTTTTCTGCATAACACTCTTACCCCCAGCCTAGGTCCTCCACCCACCATCTTGCTCCAGGACCTGAACCCCACCTCCCCACCCCCAATCCTATGAGAGTCCTTTACTTTGGTACAATATGCCAAACCCAGTTTGAGTTCTGCTCTGTGTCTCCCTTTCTGTTCTGACTTATCAATTTCTGTCTATGAGTGAGATCATCCCATATTCATCATTAGAAAAGGAAGTGTTTAGGCATTTTCATAGTCAGAAAAGGGGCATGTGAATGAAGGGTGGAAGAAAAATGATTCAGAGCTTTAAAATATTCTACCATGAGTGAGAAAATACTTGGAGTGGACTTGGTCAGTTCTCACTAAAGATTCTGATAGTACTACGTATATTTAAGGAGCTATTGGAAAGCAATGTGAATGTAAATAGTTGAGAACTTGTTAAATCATGGTGCTTTGTAAATGTAGTCTGGGTAATGCAGAAAGATTTACTAGAGTAAAGCTAAATACAGCCTGAAGAATAACTAATGGACCCGTGGCAACTCAGTAACAACCATCCTGAAATTCTACAACAGTGAATTAACATCTGTGCATATCAGAAGGGTTTTCAAGCTAACCAACCCCACTTAGCTAAGGAGTTCCCCCACAGATGTCAATTAGGGATTCCCAATTGGCAATGGAACCTGCTGGGTGGCCATGGGTTATAAATTCAATTATTTCTTTCCTTGATTCCCTGTTTCATAGGCGCTATTTGAACTTTCTTATGGGGTGAACTTCTGTTTACACTGTAAATAGGTGAGGCTAGGGCATGAGTAGGCTGGACCAAGCAAGGCACTAGGGTAGGGTGAATGCTCTTAGTGAAGATATCTCAGAGGGAGGCATTTTTTTACACCCAACCAATCTTTTTTATTTTATTTCAGGGTATCTTTACAGAATACTTTATACAATATTTCATTTTTAATTTTTTTCAGTCAGTAGGACTTTTTATTCTACTTATTTGCTGTTTTGCTTTTTTAAAAAATTATCTTTACAGGGGCCAGGGGGTGGCACACCTGGTTGAGTACACATGTTACATTGTGCAAGGACCTGGGTTCGAGCCCCTGGTCCCCACCTGCAAAGGGAAAATTTTGCAAGTGGTGAAGCGAGGTTGCCAGTGTCTCTCTGTCTCTTTGTGTGGTCCAGGAGGTGGCGCAGTGGATAAGGCTTTGGACTCTCAAGCATGAGGTCCCAAGTTCAGTCCCCGGCAGCACATGTAGCAGAGTGGTGTCCGATTCTTTCTCTCTCTCCTATCATTCCTCATAAATAAATAAATAAATAATCTTTACCTATTTATTGGATACAGACAGCCAGAAATTGAGAGGGAAGGGGTGATACAGAAACAGAGAGATACCTGCAGACCTGCTTCACCACTCTCAAAACTTTCCCTCTGCAGGTGGGGAGCAGAGTCTCAAACCCAGGTCCTTGAGTACTATAATGTGTGCACTCAACCAAGTGCACCTCAACCCAGACCCCTTTGTTTGTTTGTTTGTTTTTTTAGCCAGAGCACTTCTTGACTCTGGCTTACAGTGGTACTGGGGACTGAACCTACAATCTTGGAGCCTTAGGCATGAAAGTCTCCCCAACCCAAATTTTTATATATATACTATTTTTGGCTTTAGAGAAAAATTAAATGGTAAATACAGAATTCCCATATACTCTACCTCCAGGTTATATTATTAATTTTGTTGTTGTTATTATTATTATCCTCCAGGGTTATCACTGGGGCTCAGTGCCTGCACCATGAATCTACTGCTCCTGGAGGCTACTTTTACCTCTCTTGTTTTTGCCCATGTTGTTTATCATTGATGTTATAATTGTTATTGTTAATAGTATTGCTGTTATTGTTGTTGGATAGGACAGAGAGAAATGGAGAGAGGTGGGGAAGACAAAGAGAAAGAGAGAAGGATAGATACCTGAAGACCTGCTTCACGGTCTGTGAAGCGACACCCCTGCAGGTGGGGAACTGGGGGCTCAAACCAGGATCCTTAGGCCAGTCTTTGTGCTTCACACCATGTGCGCTTAACGCCCCTGTCACTGCCCAGTGCCCTCCTATTATTATTTTAAGAGTTATTTATTAATGATAAAGAAGAGAGAGGAGAGAGAGAGAGAGAGAGAAAAGAAAGAGGGAGAGGGAATACAGAACATCATTCTGGCACATGCAATGCTGGAGATCCAACTCAGGACTTCATATTTGTAAGTCCAGCACTCTAGCCATTACACCACTTCCTGGGCCATCATTTTCTCCTACTTATTATGGGGAATGCATATGTGGAGATCCTTAACCTGTTGCCAGGGCTCCAAGATTAGACACATCCCAGAGTTAAGAGAAAGAAACCACAGCCATTTGATCAGAAGAAATCAGGTGGGAACACACACATGACATCCTCAGCTAGGACAGTGTCAAGTGTGTGCACAGTCCATCCCAAACTTCAAGGAGTCCTTATTTGTAAAAAAAAAAAAAAAGGTTGCAGAAGTAGATGTTCAGACAAAATAGCAGGTGCTTATACATTACATAGACAAAGATCAGAATACATTTCTAAGGGAAAAAACATAGGGTAAGGATGCTTAAAACTGTCATTTCCAAATATCACTATGCCAGCTACTTTATGTCATTAGATATTGAGTTTATTCTAGTTATCCCATGCACAGTCTCCAGACCCTTAGGGCGGCCAACCCTCTATGAACTGTGGGCAGAAATCTCTGAAATATCCATACTTTGCCTTAAAGCAGGATTTTTGGATAAAGGGATAAAACCTGAAATACAGGCCTCCTATTATGTTAGTCAAAGGAATGTACTTTGTGGACAAATAACAAGAAAAACATATATTCGGCAAACATAAATGAAAGGTAACAATCAGTAAGATTTCCAGTAACAAGTATCAGGAAGCCTGGGATCAAAAAACATCTTCAACAATTAATATCATCTTATTTTATTGTGGTGCCTTCAGTACAAATAATGGACCAATGTCAGTACATCATCATTAATTTTTGTCCACAATTTTTATTTGTTTATTTATGGGATAAAGACAGTGACATTTATTTTATTATGGGATAAAGACAGAAATATAAAGGGGAGGAGGAAATAGAGAGGAAAAGAGACAGAGAGAGACGCCTGTATCCCTGCTTCACCACTCGTGAAGCTTTCCTCCTGAGGGTGGGGATCAGGGGCTTGAAACTGGGTCCTTGTAAACTGCAATGTGTGTGCTTAACCAGGTGTGCTACCACCTGGCTACTTAAGAATTTATTCTTTTTGTAGTGAATTCTAGGGTTTTTTAGCAAAAACATAATAGCTACTTACCATTAATTACAGTACCACACTGTGCTTCATTTCTTTCTTTCTTCCTGTCTTAGTCTATGTCAACTATTGAGCTTTTTTTAAAGAAAATACTATCTTTATTTATTTGGTAGATAAAAGTAGCTAGAAATCAAGAGGAAGGGGGGATAGAAAGGGAGAGAGACAGAGAGACACTTGCAGCCCTGCTTCACCACTTGAAAAGCTTTCCCCCTGCAGATGAGGACTGGGGGCAGTCTACAGATTTCTTAAGAAATCTTCACAAATACTTCAGATACCACTCGGCCAGACAAATTTTCTAATTTCATATAGTATTTCCAGATGTGCTCTGTTTGCATAAACTCAAAATTAGTCTGACCCACTGCAAATTCACCATTTTTCTCAAGATCAGCAACTAGAAATTTTGTTCCACAAGTGTAGAGAAACTAAAAAACAAAAATTGAGTTTATAAGTCTTGACAGTAGACTATCTGGAATTTTATCTCCGCATTCTTACCTAACAGCAGGATGCTAAAACGTGTCTGAACTCTAGGCAGCAGATGCGCACATACTTATTCTGTTGTTATATGACCCCATTCCCTGTATATACGCTCTGAAAGCTAGACATTCCTTCAAGGTTATCACAAACTGGAAACTTCTCTAGAGGAGATGTGTGATTTGATTACCTTGATTCTTTATATTCTTCTTTGGAGAATCCTTTTATTCTAATGGAAACAGAGAAGAGGAATGACAGAAGAAAAGTGGAGAGAGTAACCTTTAGTTAGGAAAGAAGTAGTCCTACATGTTAGTATAAGAGCTTCTGAAATTATTTATTGTGGGTGAGTTATCACATTTTTACTACTCAGCAATTTTCTGACACAAAAGTATCATCATTTTGACTGTTAAATAGAAAATGAACCTAGAACAGCACAGTAAGTAACTCACATCATCAGGTTGATACAAAACATTAAAATTGTGTCAATTCCTTGACCTGTAGAACTTTGTGTTTTTTATCAGTAAAATTGAAATAATGCTGATATCATAGGGCTGTTCTGCATTGAAAACTGTGTACATAAAATGCCTAATACATAAATGATCATCTCAAGGTAGGTTGACTCTATTATAATCATCTTAGTTTCCTCACCATCTGTAAGCAATTTTCTATAGAGTCGTAGAGATAGCAAAAAGAATAGCAGATAAGACTCCTCAAGAGCCCAGTTTTGGAAGTGGTAGTAAAGAACCTTGTTCCCACTCAACTGCACACAATTTTAAGTTACAGGAAAGGATCAGAGAAGTAGGAGTTATGATTCTTAAGGAAAATGGGGGAGCAAGAGAATCAGTATATCAGAGTACTACAGTGTCCTCCAAAGGTCCCAATGAGTGTGACTAACCATCCTAGTTGATTACCAGAAGTCTTGGTGCAAAATCCCTCAGTCAAAATCATACAAGTCTCGTTTATCACTAACAGAGTGATAAAAGTACCACCAGAGACCCCACTGAGGTTGTTGAAGGTGTGTGCAGTGTGATAAAGCACTTGCTAGAAGTTTCCTCACTCAGAGATGTACCTCCTCTGGGGTGGAGCGGTGATGCACTACTGAGTTAAGTACAGATAATACAAAGGGCAAGGACCCACACAAGGATCCTTATTCCAGTCCCTGGCTTCCCACCTGTAGAGGGGTCACTTCACAAGCAGTGAAGCAGGTCTGTTGATGTCTTATCTTCTCTCTCCTTCTCTATCTCCTCCTTCTCTCTCAATTTCTCTTTGTCCTATCCAATAAAAATGGGGAAAATGGCTTCCAGGAGCAGTGGATTTGTAGTGCTGGCATCCAGCCCCAGTGATAACCCTGAAAGAAAAAAGAGAAAGAAAGAAAGAAAGAAAGAAAGAAAGAAAGAAAGAAAGAAAAGGAGGAAGGGATATAGAAAGAAAAAGAAAGAAAGAGAGAGAAAGAAAGAAAGAAAGAAAGAAAAAAGAGAAGAAAAAAGAAATATATCTCTTCCATCTGATCCATTTCTTCTTCAATTTTAGGTCTGGCAGTGTGGACAACAACTGGGTGGAAATTTACAACCTTGTGGAGGAACTGGTCAAGAGGTTCAAGAAGTATGTCTGTGCTGTCATTTGTTCTTTTCTGAAAGGCAAAGTCTGTTTAGACTCAAGAGTTGTGGCAGTCCCTTGGGTTAGCAGCATGGAGTCCAGGATGGTGTTCTGAGGCAAGAAAATAGGATGGATCTCAGAATATCCATGAGGTCCTAAAATCTTGCCTTGTTTGCAGTCTAAACAGTCTGCTTTGAGAACTTCACCAAGTATTAAGTAGGGAAAGTAGTAAAATCATAAGAAAAAAAAAAAACATTGCAAATAGTGCCATGGGGGGAAAAATGAACTAAGAACTAATATGACAACTTTGAAGAAAAGACAAGAATTCCTAGAGAAAAAGATTGATTTCAACACAATAGGGAATTTTTAATTGAGTCTTGAGATTTGGAAAGACTAAGTAGAAGGAATCATTAAGGAGACTTCATCTAGAGAAAGTGGTCTGTTTTTGTATAAAATTAACACAGTAGAGAGATGGCAACTTAGTCAGAAGAAGACAGCTTGAGGACAAGGCCTTAAGAGTTTTTAATAAAGCCAGGCCAAGGGACTTGAATTTCTGCCCTGGTTCTTGAGCTAGAGAGTGACATGGCCTATTTGTGATCCAGGAAGAAAAGTCTGATAATTTGGTGTAAAAATGGGTGGAACTAGATACAGGAATGGCAAGGAACTCAAGACATGTACCTGGTGCAGCAATTTAGCTAAAATATAATGAGAATCAGCATGCCAGAGATTATAGTGAAGAAGAGGTAATTAAGGGATATTTAAGAGCAGCTGTGAATGATTTAAAGGGAAGGGAGACAGGGGAATTAAGAGGAACAAGCGGTGAATTTCCACACGAGGTCAGTGGGGAAGCCCTCATAGAGGAGGTATAGATGTCTGTCTCATGTGCATGCTGATTCTTCTGGAAAGTTACACATCTTGCAGGTCTCAGAATTCTTCAATAAAGTTAAAAAAAAATTTCTGCAAATCAACAAAAGGATCCGAAAGCTAAGAGTTAGGAGAGGGGACAAGGGGACTGGTATACACCCTCTTCCCTGGATTCTTATTGCCATTGTCATGATTCTGTGTTTATGGTTTCTCACAAGTACATGTTTCCTCCTCAGCCCAAAAGTTCGCTTATCCTTCATCCTCTACTCCACATATGGTCAAACTGTCATGGAGCTGACTTCAGACAAGTAAGTACTGCTGTGATCCTCAACACAGTCTGACCCACTTCAGCTCCAGACCCCAGTCCCTCTGGCTGCTGCTTTTGAGTACATGGCAATCCCCATGTTTCTAGACAACCTCTGCACCCTCTAAGACTTGCCTTGCACCTATATTTTGGCTACTTTCTCTCTCCACAGAGAGGGCTTTGTGAGGATTCTCAGGAGCTGGTGGAGTCAGGGGACAGGTATCTTAACACCGACCTGTGTTGGACACTGCTATTTTGTGTTACTCTCTGCCTGGGACCATTGGTGACAAGAAGTACTGAGAGTCAGAGAAGGGAGAAAAGGATGGAGACTGAAGTAGCAGATTCTTGTTCCCTCAGTTTGTATAAGTTTGGGATCTCAAAAGTGAATCTTAAGCATTAGGCTGTATAAGTCCATGGGGATGGAGTCTAGAAGGTGGCAGAAAGAGAGACAACAGAAACTAGACATGGGCATCTGGTGAAGAAGCAGCCCCTGAGAGCGAGAAAGACCACAGCTTTCTCTGAGGTCAGCAGCTCAGGGCTGCGATGATGAGAGCTGTGTGGAGGCTAATGGAGAACCCCTCATGTTCTCTAGACAGTAAAGACAGAGATACTTTCCCTTAGTTTTGTAAGTGGGAAACAGAGGAGTAGGAAGATGTCAAGTGTGTGTCTGAGAGGTGATATTTTAAGAAAAGGGGGTTTCCTGAGGATGTAAGAAGGCTGACATTATTAAATGTGCTGGGAGTAGGGTTTCAGGGGCAGGGCCTAGGAGAGCCTTCTCAGATGAAAACAATGGCTGGACATAAGGATCTTGGGCCAGCAGGTAGAAAATGTGGCAAAATAGAAGTTCTTCCATTTGTTTCAAATAGAGACAAAGGTATTTTTTCTTGGCTGGCTACAGCCTGGTTGGACCTGAATAGGTCAGGGGGCCCCAGGTCTTCTCATCCTCTGAGCTTGGCTATGCTGGGCTGAACCTAGAGCCTATCAGACCTGACTCCCTGCTCCCAGTAGCAACTCTACTGTTCATGCTAATAAACTAACTTCCAGAGGCCATTTCTCCTCTGTCTTATTGGTTCAGCCTACCTCTTCACTTTGGAGTAGTCTGATAGAACACTCCCATTTATCCAAGTCCCTACCCTACCCTGCACTTGTTTGTTTGTTGTTGTTTCCTTCCTTCCTTCCTTCCTTCCTTCCTTCCTGCCTTCCTTCCTTCCTTCCTTTCTCTCCTCTCTCTCTCTCTCTCTCTCTCTCTCTCTCTTTCTTTTTTACCAGAGCACTGCTCAGCTCTGGCTTATAGTGGTGCAGGGGACAGAACCTGGTACTTTGGAGCCTCAGGCTTGAGACTCTTTGCATAACCATTATGCTATCTATCCCTGCCCTGCATTTGTTTAAAGGATACTTCCAAACATTTAATCATGGCAACCCACACGTCTGTTCTTCCACCTCCATGGACATCCTTTAATCGGTCATTTCATCAACTTTTGGTCTTTTTCTTTGGAAGTGTGTGATCATTCTTTTTTTTTTTTAACATTTAAAATTTTTTTTATTTTGTATTAGTAGTTTGTTACAAGATTGTAAGATTACAATGTATAGTTCCACACTATACCCTCTACGAATGTTCTGTGTCCCCACCATCCCACACCCTCCAAACCACCATAGTTCTCCTAAGTCTTACAGTTTTGACTGCTTCTGTTTTGTTTGGGTTTTTTTTTTTTTGGGGTGGGGGGCAAGTTCATGTAAATCATATATCTGATTCCACATATGAATGAAACCATATGGTGGTTGTCTTTCATTCCTATTGCACTAAGCATAATCGCTTCCAGTTCCATCCAATTTTTCCCAAAGGACACAAGATCATCTTTTTGACCATAGAGTAAAATTCCATAGAATATATATCCCATAACGTCTTTAGCCAGTTCTGATTATGGGAATTTAGGCTGCTTCTACTCTTTGGTTATTGTGAATAATGCAGCTATGAACATAGAAGTGCCCATGTCCCTTGTAATTAGTGCTTGAGTGTCCATTAGATAAATTAGCTTTAGCTTTTTTTTTTTTTTAACTAGAGCACTACTCAGCCTAGCTTATGGCTTATGATGGTGTAAGGGGTTGAACCTGTGGCTTTGGAGCCTCAGTCATGAGAGTCTCTCTTTGCATAACCATATGCTATATATCCCTACTCCCCACATATCTTTTTCTTTAGACTTTGTAATGAACTTTTTTAAAAAATTTATTTATTTATTGGGGAATTAATGTTTTACATTCAACAGTAAATACAATAGTTTGTACATGCATAACATTCCCCAGTTTCCCATTTAACAATACAACCCCCACTATGTCATTTATCATCCTTCATGGACCTGTATTCTCCCCACCCACCCACCCCAGAGTCTTTTACTTTGGTGCAATATGCCAATTCCATTTCAGGTTCTACTTGTGTTTTCTTTTCTGATCTTGTTTTTCAACTTCTGCCTGAGAGTGAGATCATCCCATATTTATCCTTCTGTTTCTGACTTATTTCACTCAACATGATTTTTTCAAGGTCCATCCAAGATCAGCTGAAAACGGTGAAGTCACCATTTTTTACAGCTGAGTAGTATTCCATTGTGTATATATACCACAACTTGCTCAGCCACTCATCTGTGTTGTTTCCAGGTTTTGGCTATTACAAATTGTGCTGCCAAGAACATATGTGTACACAGATCTTTTTGGATGGATGTGTTGGGTTCCGTAGGATATATCCCCAGGAGGGGAATTGCAGGATCATAGGGTAGGTCCATTTCTAGCCTTCTGAGAGTTCTCCATGTTGGGAACATGTGTAAGCCTGATAGAGCTTAGGGAGAACCACCCCCATCTTTGGATGGAGGTCTGAGAAGATAACCTCTTGGTAAGTCTCACTCAACCGAGGTGAGCATAAGGGGGGAAACTCAGACTTGGTTCTTTCCTTCTTGACTCTCAGGCCCACAGATACCCCAGTACTTCCCTCCATTAACTGCAGGCCACATGGCCACAGTTTCACTCATTCAAAGTCACCTTCTGATCACAGAAGAACACACCTTATCACACACTTCATAACACACCTCAGACCCCAGACAAGAGAAATTCCAAACTATATGGCTTTTGATATTCATCTTCTTTCTGTCTCCCCCTACGGGTTTAACCCCTATGCTTCTCTCAAATACCTTTGGATAATTAAGTTACTTGTGTTATGGAGAATAAATGTCTTGTATCTCATCAATTCCTGTCATACCAGCCCCCTACCTTAGGGGCATGCTGACTGTTAAGAAACCTGTAATTTCTGTCATATTTCAACAATAATTACCTCCATTGCTTTTCTATTTAACTCATGTCAATTTTGCTAATAAAGGGACTCTAGGATTCTGGGACTCTAAGGACTCAGATTCTAGATTCACGCTAAGAGTCCCTAAAGCTTCTTGCTGCATTCTTTAGGTTTTTCTATGAATACTATCATGTCATCTGCAAATAAGGAGAGTTTGACTTCTTCTCTTCCAATCTGTATCCCTTTAATTCCTTGCTCCTGCCTGATTGCTATGGCATCACACTCCCAGATCTCAAACTATATTATAGGGCCACTGTCATCAAAACTGCTTGGTACTGGGACATGAATAGACACACTGACCAGTGGAATAGAATTGAGAGCCCAGAAATGAGGCCCCACACCTATGGACATCTAATCTTTGACAAAGGGGCCCAGACTATTACATGGGGAAAGCAGAGTCTCTTCAACAAATGGTGTTGGAAACAATGGGTTGAAACATGCAGAAGAATGAAACTGAATCATTTTATTTCACCAAATTCAAAAGTAAATTCTAAGTGGATCAAGGACTTGGATGTTAGACCACAAACTATCAAATATTTAGAGGAAAATATTGGCAGAACTCTTTTCCACATAAATTTTGAAGACATTTTCAATGAAACGAATCCAATTACAAAGAAGACTAAGGCAAGTATAAACCTATGGGACTACATCAAATTAAAAAGCTTCTTCACAACAAAAGAAACCACTAACCAAACCAAGAGACCCCTCACAGAATGGGAGAAGATCTTTACATGCCATACATCACATCAAATAAGAGTTTAATAACCAACATATATAAAGAGCTTGCCAGATTCAACAACAAGACAACAAATAACCACATGGACAGAATATTCACCACAGAAGAGATCCAAAAGGCTGAGAAACATATGAAAAAATGTTTCAAGTCTCTGATTGTCAGAGAAATGCAAATAAAGACAACAATGAGATATCACTTCACTCCTGTGAGAATGTCATACATCAGAAAAGGTAACAGCAGCAAATGCTGGAGAGGGTGTGGGGTCAAAGGAACCCTCCTACACTGCTGGTAGGAATGCAAATTGGTCCAACCTCTGTGGAGAACAGTCTGGAGAACTCTCAGAAGGCTAGAAATGGACCTACCCTATGACCCTGCAATTCCTCTCCTGGGGATATATCCTAAGGAACCCAACACATCCATCCAAAAAGATCTGTGTACACATATGTTCTTGGCAGCACAATTTGTAATAGCCAAAACCTGGAAGCAACCCAGGTGTCCAACAACAGATGAGTGGCTGAGCAAGTTATGGTATATATACACAATGGAATACTACTCAGCTGTAAAAAAATGGTGACTTCACCGTTTTCAGCTGATCTTAGATGGACCTTGAAAAAATCATGTTGAGTGAAATAAGTCAGAAAAAGCTCTCACTATTTGCAGATGATATGAACATTTCCAGGGGGCTCTTAGCTTTAGGAAATCATCAGGCAATACAGTAAGGTGTAAAATTAATATTCAAAAGTCAGTGGCATTCCTCTATGCAAACACTAAGTTAGAAGAAATTGAAATCCAGAAATCAATTCCTTTTACTATAGCAACAAAACAATAAAATATCTAGGAGTAAATCTAACCAAGGAAGTGAAAGACTTGCATACTGAAAATTATGAATCACTACTCAAAGAAATTGAAAAAAACACAAAGAAGTGGAAAATATTCCATGTTCCACTTCAACACTATGTTGAATAGTAATGGTGATAGTGGGCAGCCCTGTCTAGTACCTGATCTGAGGGGAAATGCTTCCAGTTTTTCACCATTGAGTATGATGTTGGCTGTAGGTTTGCTATATATAGACTCCACTATCTTCAGGAATTTTCCATCTATTCTCATTTTTTGTAGTGTTTTGATCATAAAGGGATGTTGTATTTTGTCAAAGGCTTTCTCTGCATCTATTGATATGACCATGTGGTTTTTGGTCTTGCTTTTGTTGATGTGGTGGATCACATTGATTGATTTACGTATATTAAACCAACCTTGCATGCCTGGGATAAACCCCACTTGGTCATGATGAACAATCTTTTTGATATACTGCTGTATCCAGTTAGATAGAATTTTGTTTAATATTTTCGCATCTATGTTCTTCAGAGATATTGGTCTGTAGTTTTCTTTTTTGGTTGTGTCCCTGTCTGCTTTTGGTATCAGGGTGATGTTGGCTTCATAGAAGCTGGCAGGGAGTATTCCAGTGTCTTCAATCTTCTGGAAGATTTTTAAAAGTAAAGGTATTAGTTCTTCTTTGAAGGTTTTGTAGAATTCATTTGTAAAACCGTCTGGTCCAGGACATTTACTTTTACGGAGATTTTTGATAACTGTTTCAATTTCATTAGCTGTGACGGGCCTGTTCATGTTATCCACTTCCTCTTTACTTAGTTTTGGAAGTTGGTAGGTATCTAGGAAATCATCCATTTCTTCCAGGTTCTCTAGCTTGGTGGCATATAGTTGTTCATAGAAGCCTCGCATGATATGTTGAATTTCAGCTGTGTCCGTTGTGATATCTCCTCTTTCATTTACTATACGATTTATTTGGGTCTTCTCCCTTTTTTGACTTCTTCCCTTCCAATCTGTATTCCTTTGATTTCTTTCTCTTGCCTGATTGCTATGGCAAGAACTTCCAATACTATGTTGAAGAGTAATGGTGACAGTGGACAGCCCTGTCTAGTCCCTGATCTGAGGGGGAATGCTTTCAGCTTATGTCCATTGAGTATGATGTTGGCTGTAGGTTTGCTATATATAGACTCCACTATCTTGAGGAATTTCCCATCTATTCCCATTTTTTGTAGAGTTTTGAGCATGAATGGGTGTTGGACCTTGTCAAAGGCTTTCTCTGCATCTATTGAGATAATCATGTGGTTTTTGGCTTTGCGTTTAATGATGTGGTGAATGGCATTGATTGACTTATGGATGTTGAACCAGCCTTGCATTCCTGGGATGAATCCCACTTGGTCATGATGAACAATCTTTTTGATATGTTGCTGTATCCGGTTGGCCAAGATCTTGTTTAATATTTTGGCATCTATGTTCATCAGAGATATTGGTCTGTAGTTTTCCTTTTTTGTTCTGTCCCTATCAGCTTTTGGTATCAGGGTGATGCTGGCTTCATAGAAGGTGGAAGGGAGTATTCCTGTTTCTTCAATCTTATAGAATAGCTATAGAAGTATGGGTATTAACTGTTTCCTGAAAGTTTTGTAGAATTCGTTTGTGAAGCCATCTGGTCCAAGACTTTTGTTGTGGGGGAGATTCTTAATAACGGTTTCAATTTCTTTGTTTGTGATTGGTGCATTTAGATTTTGTAGTTCTTCTTGGTTCAGTTTTGGAAGGGCATATGTTTCTAGGAATTGTTCCATTTCTTTCAGATTCTCTATCTTGGTAGCATATAGTTCTTTATAGAAGTTTCGCAGGATTCTCTGGATTTCTGTGGTGTCAGTTGTGATATCACCTTCATCGTTTACAATTCTATTAATTTGAGTCTTCTCTCTTTTTTGTTTGGTGAGTCTGGCTAGGGGTTTGTCAATTTTGTTTAATCTTTCAAAGAACCAACATTTGGCTTCATTGATCTTTTGTATGGTTCTTTTATTTTCGATGTTGTTTATTTCTGCTCTAACTTTAGTGATTTCTGTCCTTCTGGTTGCTTTAGGGTTCCTTTGTTCCTCTTCCTCTAAGTCCTTGAGGTGTGCAGTAAGGTCGTTCATTTGAGCTTCTTCTTGGTGTTTAATATGTGATTGTATGGCTATAAGTTTCCCTCTCAGTACTGCTTTAGCTGTGTCCCAAATATTTTGATAGTTTGTGTCTTCATTTTCATTTGTTTCCAGGAACATTTGAATTTCCTGCTTGAGTGAATCTCTGACCCAGTGGTTCTTAAGGAGTGTGTTGTTTAGTTTCCAAATTCTGTGACTTTTAATAATTTTCTGTTGTTTAATGTTATTTTTACTCCACTGTGGTCTGAGAAGATACTTGGGATCTTCTTCTTCTAGAGTTTGCCCTTCTTCCGTAGCCAGTCAACAGCATACTTGGGATGATGTCAATGCTCTTGAATTTATTGATGCTGTCTTTGTGGCCTAACATGTGGTCTATCCTTGAGTATGTGTTATGTGGATTTGAAAAGAAGGTGTATTCCAGTTTTTTGGGGTGGAGGAGTCTGAAAATGTCCAAGAGGTCTAGTCTGTCAATCTCTTCATTCAATTATCTTGTATCTTTATTGGTTCTCTGCTTTGTTGATCTGTCTAAGTGTGAGAGTGAGATATTGAAGTCTCCCACTGTTATTGTATTACTATTGATGTATTTTTGAAATTCTTTCAGTAGGTGTTTAATGTATTTAGATGGTCCCTCATTGGGTGCATAGATGTTAATTGTTAAGTCTTCTTGGCTGACTGATCCTCTAATCATTATGTAATGTCCTTGCCTATCTTTTATTACTTTATTTAATTTAAAATCTATTGTGTCTGAGATGAGAATGGCTATTCCTGCCCTTTTTTGTGGTCTGTTAGCCTGTATAATAGTTTTCCATCCTTTCACTTTAAGTCTGTGTTTATCTTGTTGTGACAGATGGGATTTCTTGCAAGCAGCATATGGTTGGGTTATGTTTTCTGATCCATCCCCCCACCCTGTGCCTTTTGATGGGTGAGTTTAAGCCATTGACATTTATTGATATTATGGATTTAATGTATTGTAGTGCCATTCTTCAAAAAAAAAATTTGTTTGCTCTGATATATTGCAAGTATTATAGTGATGTTCTTGTTTATAAGAGGTCTTTTAGAACCTCTTTCAGGGCCGGTTTGGTGATGGTTGCCTCATTTAACTGTTGTTTGTCTAAGAAGGTTTTGATCCCTCCGTCTAGTTTGAATGAAAGTCTAGCAGGATATATTATCCTTGGTTGAAACCCTTTTTCATTCAGGGCTTAATAGATATCTTGCCATTCCCTTCTGGCTTTTAGAGTTTGAGTGGAGAAGTCTGCAGATAATCTTATGGGTTTTCCCTTGTATGTGACTTTTTGTTTCTCTCTTGCAGCCTTTAGGATCCTTTCTTTATCCTTACTTCTTCTCACTGTGACTATGATGTGTCTTGGTGTCTTCAGGTCTGGGTTGATTCTGTTTGGTACTCTCTGGGCCTCTTAAATCTTGATGTCCTTTCTGTTCTTCAGGTCTGGGAAGTTTTCTTCTATTATTTCCTCTAGAATGTTTGCTTCCCCTTCCTCTCTTTCTTCCTCTGGCAGGCCAATTATGCAAAGGTTACTTCTTTTGAAATCATCCCATATGTCTCTGTTGTTGTTATCAGTGTCTCTCAATCTCTTTTTAAGCTCTTTCACCTTTCTTCGTTTTCTCTAACTCATCCTCTGTCTGACTATTTCTGTTTTCTGCTTCTGTTAGTCTGTTTTCCCTTGCCTCTGTTTCTTTCTTCATTACAGCTATTTCAGCTTTCAGTTCTCTAATTGCCTCAAGATAATCAGTATTTTCCTTGGGCGTCTCAGCTGTTGTTTCCCTAATACTGCCATTCCTTTCCTCCAATGTTGTTTTCATTTCTGTGATTAATAAGTTTATTATTGCTTGCATACTTTTCTTATCTATGGTTACTTCTGGCTGATTTGTAGTTTCCTCTGGGCTCTTGTCAATATTCATTGGACTAGCAGTTTTATTTGTTTTTGATCTACCCATTTTTTTTATTTATGTGTTTCTTTTTTTTCATGCTCTGTTGTTCCTCAGTTGTTGTGTCTTGAGCACAAGCAACACTGTACTAAATACCTTTATGACAATTGCACTCACCAACCTCAGGAATTACAGTAGCTACTGAAGCAAGTATTGAAGCAGTTTAATCACTACCAGTTAGCCAAACAATTTCTCCAGTTCATGAAAAAATAGTAACCAAATCCCAGTGAAGAAGAAAGAGAAAAGAAAGAAAGGATAGCAAGAATAGACAGTTATGCAAATCTACTATCCACTGTATATTCTAGGGGTAACAAGAGGGAAAAGGGAACTAGAGCAGAGATACACACATAGAGAGTCCACTCTGAGTCAGATTTCTTCCCCAAAATAATTCACAAATTCAGAAAGGCAAAGAAGAAAGAAGAAGTGTATGACAAGATTAAAAAAGAGAGAGAGAGAGAGACAAGAGAGAGAAAAGGGAAAAGATAAGAAAAAGAGCTGTAATTAAAGAGCAGTGAAAGGAAATTCCTAAATGTGTATCAGTGAATTCAAAAAAGTACACTGTTTGGTGGTGTGGGGGCTTGGGGCTGTGACTTTGGAAGCTGTAGGATTAAGGAAGAAAGGATGACAAGAATGAGAAAAAGAAAAAGAAAAAAGAGAGAGAGAAAAAAAAGAAAAAGATAAGAAAAAGAACAGTCATAAAAGGGCAGTGAAAGGAAAGGTTTTTTTAATGTATTTATTTTTAATTATTTAATTAGCTATGTGGGGTGAGGTGGGGGGTTGGCTACTTAGAAAGAAAAAGGCCAGAAGTTTCAGAAGGGTATAGACTTAGAATTAATGATACTCCCTGGTGGGACAGGAATTTGATAAAGAAAAGGAGCTCCTAGCAGGTGATCCTGCTAGGAGCTGGTCCCCAGGGACTGGTTATGGGGGGGGGAGGGGAAGGAGGTATGCTTCAAAATTAAAAGGAAGAAAAAAAATTTTTTCCCCTTTTTTCCCTACTCTAATTCTTAACACAAATTAAGTTATAGTCACCTCCTTGGTGTCACCGCTAGGACCCCTTATTGGCTGGCCTACTAAAGGCAGAAAATACTACCGTTTCCAGGAGATGTGGTCGGAGCTCAACCATTAGCAGCTTCTCAGTCTGCCATCTTCCGGGAAAACCACTTTAGTGATTTCTGACCTTCTCATTGCTTTAGGGTTCCTTTGTTGTTGTTCTTCTAGGTCTTTAAGATGTGCAATCGGGTTGTTTATTTGTGCTTTTTCTTGTTTCCTAATGTGTGCTTGTATAGCTATGAACTTCCCTCTTAGGACTGCTTTAGCCGTGTCCCAAATATTTTGAGAGCTTGTGTCTTCATTTTCGTTGAACTCTCGAAACATTTTGATTTCTTCCTTGATTTCCTCTTTGACCCAGAAGTTGTTACGAAGTGTACTGTTGAGCTTCCACATTTTGGGACTGTTACTAATCTTTTGTTGATTGTTAAGTGTTAATTTGATTCCACTGTGGTCTGAGAAGATGCTTGGGATGTTTTCAATGCTCTTGAATTGGCTGATCCTGTCTTTGTGGCCTAACATATGGTCTATCCTTGAGAATGACCCATATGGATTTGAGTAAAATGTGTATTCCTTTTTCTTGGGATGAATGACTCTGAAAATGTCCAATAGTTCTAGTTTTTCTATCTCTTTTTCTATCTCTTCATCTAGCTCCCTTATGTCTTTATTGATTTTTTTGCCTGGATGATCAAGTTGAGAGAGTGGAGTGTTGAAGTCCCCTACTATGATTGTGTTACTGTTAATATATTGCTGTAGCTCTTTCAGTGTTGTTTTAACTGAGCTGGCTTCATGGGCGGGTAACAGAGACGACCAGAGACACGCGGCTGGACCGGGAAGCTGTATTTCTTTATTCACGAACAACGATTCATAAACTAACCCAAACTAATCACCAAACAGAACTCTCCTGCATCCTTCTCACATGGCGGCGCCAAGCAGTCTCTAACTCTGTCTGGGTTCTTTTGGGGCAGGGACAAGCGGGCCCGCGAAACTAGCAGGACTAAACCAATTTTCCTGGCAGGGGGAGAGCTAGACCAAACCAATGTAAAGCATACAAAATTTCAGTAGAAGTTTGATATATTTAGACGGCTTCTCATTGGGTGCATAGATGTTAATAATTGTTAAGTCCTCTTGATCCTCTGAGCATTAAGTAGTGTCCATTCCTATCTTTTTTAATCTTATCTATTTTAAAGTCTATCATGTCAGATATGAGAATAGCTGTTCCTGCCCTTTTTTGTGGGCCATTGGCTTGTATGATAGTTTTCCATCCTTTCACTTTGAGTCTGTGTTTGTTGATTTAGATGGGTTTCCTGTAGACAGCATATTGTTGGGTTGTGTTTTCTGATCCATCTTCCTACTCTGTCTTTTAATAGGTGAATTCAGGCCATTGACATTTATTGATATCAAAGATTGAAGATATTTTATCACCATTCTTGTAGAGTTTTAGAGTGTTTTGATATATGTCCTATTTGTGGTGGTCTGGTTGTTTATAGGAGACCTTTCAGAACTTCTTTCAGGGCAGGCTTGGTGATAGTTGATCCCTTCAACTGTTGCTTGTCTGAGAAGATTTTGATGCCTCCATCTAGTCTGAATGACAGTCTAGCAGGATGTAGTATTCTTGGCTGAAAGCCTTTCTCATTGAGCACTCGATAGATATCTTGCCATTCTCTTCTGGCCTGTAGTGTTTGTATGGAGAAGTTTGCTGCTAATCTTATGGGTTTTCCTCTGTAGGTGACTCTTTGTTTTTCTCTTGCAGCCTTCAGGATCCTTTCTTTATCCTTATTCCTTTCCATTCTAAGTATGATATGTCTTGGTGTCTTTAGGTCTGGGTTAATTCTTTTTGGGAGCCTCTGGGCTTCTTGAATCTTTATGTCTTTGATGTTGTCTAGACTAGAGAAATTTTCAGCTATTATGGCCTGGACAATGCTTTCTTCCTCTCCTTCTCTTTCTTCCTCTGGTATGCCAATAATGCGTATATTGTTTCTTTTGAAGTCATCCCATAGGACTCTGTTGTTGTTTTCAGCATCTATTAATCTGTTTTTGAGATCTCTTACTTCTTTTTTAGTTGTCTCTAATTCATCCTCAATCTTGCTAATTCTGTCTTCAGCCTCATAGATTCTATTCTCTCTGCCCTCTACTGTTTTCTGGAGTTCATCTATCTTGTTCAGCTAGTTGTATTCTTAGCTCAGTGGTTTCAGCTTTCAGCTCTCTAATAACCATGAGATAATTAGTATTTTCTTCCATATTCTCATTTGTTGTTCCTGTATTTCTGATTATAATTTTTTCAAATTCTTTACTCACTCCTGTTATTATTTCCTTAGCTAATGTTTGGATGTTGAAATCATTATTTTGTGCTTCACCCTCTGGAGGAATTTTAGATGGACTCTTGTCCTGGTTCGATTCTCCAATATTTCTTCTTGTTGTTTTAACCATTTTATATATTATGTTATGAGTTCCCTTTATCAGTACTTTTCAAATTATTGATCACTATTGCCTGGATTGACTTGTGTCTAAGTAAGTTAATTAAAGGGTTCACAGTAGTGGAAGTTAACAGTTGTTTCAATAGTATTTAATCTGAGTTGGAGCTCAGTGGTTTAAAAACCTCTTTTTTTTTTCTTCCCTGTAGGCTATGGGAGCCTGAGGGCTTTTAAACTATCAATAGGCTTCAGCTTAATCACTGACTCCTGAGCAAGAGATAAAGCAGGGTGTGGCAGAGATAATCCAGTGGTTATGCAAAGAGACTTTCACAGCCCCTCAGCTATGCCACCGAGGTATAGGTCTTCTCCTGAGTTTCCTGGTTAGATCTCTGTCCCCTGGTGTCCCTCCCTGTCGCTGCTCCAGATTCTGAGGGTAGTAGCAATGGAGACTCAGAGTTGCACTTGGTGAGTCTCTGGGGAGTCCTCTCCTCCCTTAAGCTGTCCCCTTCTAGGTGGAGCAGACTGGAGGTGGTGTCTCAACTGATAAACTGCTGAACTATTAGCAGTCATTTAATCTCTCCTTAGGCTCCTCTCTCCTCTCTGTCACCAGCCACACTTGTTTGTACTCACCCGGTGATTTACTGGGTTCCTGTGGTCATTCTAGTCCTGTCTTGTTTCAGTCCCGGGTGGTCTCCTTTGGTATTCCTAGTTGATCCCAGTGTGTGATCATTCTTATAAGGCCACCTTTGACTCTTCCTTTAACACTGTTCCAAAGAGGAGGTTGAGGGATGGGAACAGATTAGGCTCCAGTTCTGTGTAACAGAGGATGGAACATGGTCGGGGGGGCAGTTAATATGTTGGCCTTTGTTGGGAGATAGTGTGCTATTACCAGGCCCCCAATAGGTGCTGGAAGTATTGCCAGTCACAACGTAAGTGTTGAGTCACAGTTGTGCCTCCATAACACACTCCCCCCCCCATCACTGTGAGAAGTCAGGCAAGGCCTTGCTGAGATCCCCTGAGGTCAGTCTACAGGCATGAGACTTATACCTGTGGGACCAGCTTTCTCCTGACCCCACCATCATGTGCTCACAGATGTGGGACAGGTGAGTCTAAACAGCTTGTCAGTTTGAAAGACACAGTTCAGGTGGGACTGGACAGGGCTGCCTGACTGTGTTCTCTGTCACACAGGCAGGTACCAGGATTTTTTAGGACTGTTTATTAGCTATCAGTTCCTCTTTCCCCTTTCTTTTTTTTCAAACTTTTTTTTAACTTATTCTACTAGTTGACACTTCTTTTTTTTTTTCTTAACTTTTTTCAGAACAAAAATAGCAGAAGGTCTAGAAAAACTAAAGCACGTCGCTCCTATAGGAGCCACACATATGCAAGAAGGATTAAAAAAGGTACAAAGTGTGGGGGAGCGGGTACTGATAATTTATTCTGCTTCTTCACATTCTCAGTATTTATGGGTCATCCCATTGATTTCCTAAAATACCTCTTTTGTTTGTTGCAGGCAAATGAGCAAATATTTGAAGCAACTGAGGGAGGTAAGCTTCCCGCCAACACTATTTTGGTCAGGGAAGGTTCTAGGATGGGGTCAGGCATGGCTCTCAGTGAGGTCTGGGGTCACTAGCACTGACTCCTGCAGCAAGCTGCTTGTGTCTCTGTGCTGCAGCTTCCTCTTATGTGCAGGAAAGATGAAAACACACCCCAGTGATGACTCTGAATCATGTGAAGTCATGTATGTCTGTTCTCAGTGCAAATTAAATATGAAGTGCTTGTGCCAGGGAGCTAGATCAGTGTTAAAGCAGGTAACTTGTATGTCTGAGGCTGACAGGTACCAGGTTGGATAGTAGTGTTCTACCTGTCTGTCATCTATCTGTCTGTCTGTCTGTCTGTCTATCTATCTATCTATCTATCTATATCTTCTTAGAAATTAATTATGCTTTAATAAGATAAATATGAGGTTCTTGGTCTATATAGATGTACCACAGAAACAAGAATGAGGAAAGCCAAGAATCTTAAGTACACAGGGGGAAAAAATATATACTTGATGAGGGGACGGGATATGGAGTTCTGGTGCTGAGAATTGTGTGGAATTGTACCCCTCTTATCCTAAGGTCTTGTCAGTATTTTTTATAAATAAAAAATTTCATAAATAAAAATTTATAAAAATAAAATATAAATTATAAAAATTTTTAAAAATATTCTTTATATGTTGACCCTTGCTGACCAAACTTTGTCGTCTCCATCACATTTCTGGTTATGACACCAGGAAAGATAGTTCTCAGTTCAGTGCTGTCCCTGTGGAGACCATAGTGATGCACCTATCATCAAAAAAGATGCTGGACCCTGGGGCCAGGTGGTAGCATAGCTGGTTGAGTATAGTATCCCCAGGGATAAGCTTTGCGATAATACAGGGATAATACAATGCTCCAGGTATACCTGTTTCCATCTCTCTCTCTCTCTCTCTCTTTCTCTCTCCATCTCCATCCTCTCAATTTCTCCATGTCCTCTGAAATAAAAATAAATAATTAAAAAAATTGTTGGGGGGGGGTCAGGTGGTAGTGCAACACACATGGTTAAGCACACATGGCACAAAGCACAAAGACTGGCATAAGGATCCCAGTTCAAGCCCCCAGCTCCCCACCTGCAGGGGGGGGGTCACTTCACAAGCAGTGAAACAGGTCTGTAGGTGTCTATCTTTCTCTCCCCCCTCTGTCTCCCCCTTGTCTCTGATTTCTCTCTGTCTTATACAACAACAGCAATGGCAACAATAACAATAATGACAACAACAAGGGCAACAAAATGGGGGGAGGGAATGATTGTGGATCTGGTGAAAAAAAGTGTTGAGCATAGAATCCACTCTCCAACTGCTTTTGACCTTGAGTTCTGAACCAATGGCTTATGAGTACCAGAAAGAGTGCCCACAGTGCCTTCCCAAGCCTCCAGGACATCTGAGCAACCCAGTGTGACTTCTCTTCCCATTACCCATCTGAAAGGCTCACTTCTGCCTAGGGTAATAGCTGGACTTACCTCCCAGGGTAAATCTTTTACCATTTGGCAGTAATGAGAATTCAACAGGAAAAGTTTTAAAATAGACTCAATCTCTTCATTTGTAAAGTGGGTCATTTCTAAGGTCCCTTCTTCCACCAGGAGTCTGCTTCAAAGCCCTGCACGGGTGATAGATGACAGAAGCTCAGGACTAGGTAGGCCCTCCTCAAGAAGGGGATGTTGGGACCATTGCTGTGGATCTGGTAACATGTAGCCAGTCTCCCTGGCTACCTTTACCAACCAAACCACTCCCTGCTTCTTATGCAGGAAAGAAGCCAGTTCAGTCCATGATCCTAGCTCTAACAGATGGAACACTTGATCCTGGTCCATTTAAAGAGACTAAGGAAGAAGTAAGTCCTGTCCATGTTTATCAGCATTTGTTCCACTTACTCCATGATTTACACTCAATTCTTCTTTGTCTTAGGCTGCAAAGGCTCGGCAAATGGGGGCAACTATTTATGGTTTAGGTATCAAAGACTATTGGAAAGAACAGGTAATTCAGAACAGGTAACCAGGGGTGACTGTGAGACTGGTAGTGAAAAGCTTTCATGGGTAGCTTTCCAGGGTGGCCCAGGTGTTTTGGACTACAGACAAACACTGCAGATGTGAATAAAAGTTTGTGGTGCAGGGAGTCAGGCGGTAGTGCAGCAGCTTAAGCACATGTGGCGCAAAGCGCAAGGACCAGCGTAAAGATCCCGGTTCAAGCCCCCGGCTCCTCACCTACAGGGGAGTCGCTTCACAGGCAGTGAAGCAGGCCTAAGTGTCTATCTTTCTCTCCCCCTCTGTCTTCCCCTCCTCTCTCCATTTCTCTCTTTCCTATCCAACAACGATGGCATCTATAACAACAACAATAATAACTACAACAATAAAACAAGAGGGGCAACAAAAGGGAAAATAAATAAATAAATAAAGTTAAAAAATATCTATTAAAATAAAAGTTTGTGGTCCAATAACCAGAGCTGTGTCTGGTGTGTGTGTGTGTGGGGGAGTATGTTTCATTCCCTATGGGTGGGCTGCTGCCTGGTTGGTACCAGAATGGAACTTTGTAGTCTAACACAGCATGAGACAAGGGATCAACTCCTGGAGTGAGAACCTGCTAAGCCCTCATCTCCTGACTGACTCCTCTCCCTTGTAGCTAGAAGCAATTGCAGACAGCAAGAAACATGTGTTTGGAGTGAACACATTTCAAGATCTGAAAAGCATCGTTGAACCAGTGAGTCAGTTTTCAATGTGGGAAGAGGAGAAGGGTGGCCTCCTAGTATAACCTGCTTTTTCATTCTTCCTGATCCTGACACCTCCCACTGCTCTAGCTTACAAAAAAATCCTGTATTTCAATATCACGTGTGGAAGCTTCCAGTTACTGTGTAGGAGGTAAGAACTGAAGTCACTGTTGTGAATGCCGGGGTTTATGGATAGTCCTTTGGGTGTTAAGTGTATGCAGTGTGCCAGGGCTGACATAAGCATATGGCTTAAGTGTGTGAGGTGTGTGTATAGACTGAGTGTTCCAAATGTATGTGGTATACATGATTGTGGCATCTGTAGGGGTGAGGGCTGTCCGAATGCCTGGAGTAGTTGTACAGGAATATAAATTGGGATGTACAGGCAAGTGTATGGTTGTGTGAGGGGGTGTGGAGTAATAAAGGAAATATAGTTACTTTTTTTCAGTTTTTATGACAGCTAACATACCCAATCCATGTATGTTTTAGAGAGAGAAACAATGATTTGACCAGCATAAAATAGAAAATTTAAAAATGTTTTACAGGTAAGGGTAGAGAGCATAATGGTTATGCAAACAGACTCTCATGCCTGAGGCCCCAATGTCCCAGGTTCAATCCCCTGCACCATCATAAGCCAGAGCTGAGCAGTGCTCTGGTGGGGAAAAAAAAAATTTTTTTTTTACATATCCTTAGTGCAATTAACTTCTATTTCTCAAAAAAAGAATTTAAATGAATATATGAAAATTTTTTTAAACCTTCAGTGAAATATTAATAAAGCAAAGCCAAGGACATAACATTAAAGGCATTCGAGATTAATTATGAACAAAATCAGAAATGCAAGTCTGATTCAGAATTTGAACCATCGTTGTAAGTGGTCACACCAGCAAAAAGAAGAGAAAAATGAGAATGAAAACAACTGGACCCATTTAAACTTGCAGAGTCTTACTATGGTCATAGTCTGACATAAGCAACCCACAGAGTGCTTACAGTGGACATGTCTCCATGTGGTCATTGGAGAAGGCCTCTCCCTGAGACCTGGAGGGGAGCAAGAGTGTCTTTCTGCTCTGTGATGAGTAAGTCCATTAGTCACTTGCTGGCAGCAGCCCCCTTCTCTGTAAAAGAAAAAAAAACTGTACAAGCACGTGCGTTATAACCCATCATTGCAATTTTGTGGCTGAGGTCCCTGGAGGCACACTCCACCCAGGAACAGCACACAGCCTGATCCAGCTGGATCCTGACACAGCGAGATGGTTCACTGTGAGGCTAGAGGGTAATATGATCAGAGTTCAGAGATCTGTATTCCTTTCTGACCTCTGCTGTTCATGGCCATACAATTTGGAACAAATGGCTGATTCGCTGCAACTCTGCTTTTTGTCTCCAAGAAGCAGAAGTTAGCAAGCAGCTCCACTGTGAGAAGCAAACTAAGTTGGTTTCACAACAACCAGCACTAGATATGGGAATAAGCAGGCCACAGTAGTGATATCATTCCTTTCTGTGAAGTGCAGCCTAGGTGACAACTGCCCTTCACATGCCCTGTGCCACCCTAGCAATCTCTAATCTGACTTTCAAAACCTCTTCTGTCCCATACAGTTAAAAACCATTCAGCTTTTTTGTCTCAAGCTGCCACATGTAGAAGGAAACTCAAGGCAGGGGCCTGGATCTCAAAGAAAACAGAAGGAGCTACTTCATCAGAGGCTATTATTTCATGTCTTTCTGAAGAAATCAGTGTCCCAATTTGCCTGAAAAGGCTATCAGGGTCTGAGACTGAGGCATGATCTATTCAGTCCCTCTGGATGTCTCCAGAGCAAGGCAGAGGTCTCTGCTGCCTCTGCCCCTAGGCTCTCACTCTAGTTTACTCTCCCCACAGACCTCCAGAGTGTGGAAAAGGCTCTTTCCTAAATCCAAACTAGCAGAGGAATGTAATCCCCTAGATAGGAGCCCCCAACCCCCACCTCAGGTCCCTTGTCCAGAAGCTGGATGAGGGAAGCCTTTCTTTCTTCCTTCTTTTCTTTCTTTCTCCCTTTTATTAGTGGCTTAATAATGATTAACAAGGTTGTAGAATAAGTGGGGTACAATCCCATACAATTCCCACCACCAGAGTTCTGTATCCCAACCCCTCCATTGGAAGCTTCCCTATTCTTTATCCTTCAGGGAGTATGGGCCAAAATTCCTCATGGAGCGCAAAAGATGGAAGGTCTGGCTTCTGTAATTGCTTCTCCACTGTAATTGCTTCTCCCCAAGCCTGCCTCTATCTTTCCCTAGTGGGGTAGGACTCTGGGGAGGTAAGGTTCCAGGACACAATGGGGAGGTCATCTGCCCAGGGAAGTCAGGATGGCATCATGGTAGCATCTGCAACTTAGTGGCTGAAAATCAGTAAGATATAAAGCAGGATATTTTTTTTAATAATCAGGAACCTAGAGTTCAGAATAAAACAGATGGAACTAAGGATCTTGGTGTGGGAAGAAGATAGTCAATTTTACATATATTCCAAGGGGCTCATGACTTTAGTCATTTTTGCCTGAGCTCAATAGCTAACATGCCCAATAGCTAACATCAAGTGGGCTAAGACTGTTTGTCTAGGAAGATGGTATCAGAGCTGAAAACAGAACTAGAAAGCTGGATTAGGGCAGAGAGTAGTTCCTAAACATGAGGGAAGTATATAAATACCGTTAACTGTTAACCCCATCAATCTTACCTAGGGCCCTTATCTATTCATATGAAGCCAGGGGAAGCTTTTCTACAAACCCTAACATTTATGGAATTTCACATCAACAGTCCTTTGTGAGCTTTCTTTCAGGGATCCTCGGCCTTGGGGATTTTTTAAAATATTTATTTATTCCCTTTTGTTGCCCTTGTTATTTTATTGTGGTTGTAGTTATTATTGTTGTTGTTATTGATGTTGTCGTTGTTGGATAGGACAGAGAGAAATGGAGAGAGGAGGGAAGACAGGGGTAGAGAAAAATAGATACCTGCAGACTTACTTCACCACGTGTGAAGCAACTCCCCTGCAGGTGGGGAGCCAGGGACTCAAACCAGGATCATTACACCAGTCCTAGAGACTTCCTCCACACTTAGTCTAGTCTTTTGTTTAGCCACTTGTGTCCCCTCACTATGTACTATGACTACTGTCTGCTGCTCAGCGTGTTTGTTATTTTCACTAACTTCTGCATTTTCTTGAAACCTGTCATTGTAGAAATTCCCAGTCCTATAGCAAAGTGCAAACACCTTTGCAATGATTATCCCTAGTGTACTCTTTCCATTATTTGAGGTCATTGGGCCCCTTTGAGCCTCTTGGATTCTTAGTCACATCACAGAAAAAGAAATAGAGCCCAGGCATGGTCTATCATGTACTAAGAGGAAGTTCATTACAGAATGGCAGTACACTCAAAAAAAAAAAAAAAAAAAAGCAGGCAGTGGACTGCACACAAAGGTGAGGGAGTTCCAGGTTTATATGATTTTCTTAGTTCTCTGCATCTCATTGTTCATGACTGGGCAGTTCATATATGGGCAGGTTCACTGCAGTGGGGGGGGGGGGGTCCTGGAGTGAGGAAGTTGATGTGTTACTCAAGAGCCCCAAGAGGGCAGAGCCACCTGTGGCAGTAATTCTGACACACGGAAACATTTGTAGGTCATTTGTATATAAGTTTAGGAAGTGATATTTCTTGATCATAATGTATCTTCATTTTATATATTTAAGGACTTCATTCTGTTTTCTATATGGGCTGAAACCATTTACATTAACACCAAAAGTATAGCTGAGTTCCCATTTCTCCTCATCCTGACCAATACTTGCAATTTTCAGTATTTTGATGTAGATCATTCTCACAAGTTTGAGGCAGAGTCTCAGTATTATTTTCATTTGCAATTATCTAGTGATGAGTAAAGTGAATTATTTTTTCATATGTCTGTAGGCTGTATGTGTATCTTCTTGAGGAAACTGCTTAGAGAGGCTGGGTGGTGGTACACCTGATTGAGCATACATTACAATATGCAAGAACTCTGCAGATATCTCTATCTCTCCATCTCTATCTCTTCCTTCCCTCTCAATTTATCTCTGTCCTACCTAATAAAAAATAAAACTACTCAGATGTCTTTCCCACTTTTTAATATATCCTTGTCAGATATATGATGAACAGATACCTTCTCCTGATTACTGGGTTGACTTTTATTCATGTAGAACTTTCTTTAAATCTAGCAGCTTTTCATTTTGATGTAGTTTTACCTATTTAATCTTGTTGTGTTTTCTCTGGCCCACAGAATGTAGTCTCTGAATACACCTTTGATGTTAAGTTCCCAAAGTGCTTTAACTATTTTCTCCTATGTGTTTAATAATTTCAGGTCTAACATCCATGTCTTTTATCTATTTTCTAGTTGACTTTGGTATATGCATGGTGTTAATTGGTGTTCTAGTTTTTCCTCCTCCTTCTCCTCCTCCTCCTTGTTTGTTTGTTTGTTTTTTCACATATAACTCTGTGGTTTTGCCAGAACCATTAGTTAAAGAGGCTCCTAATTTTTCATTGAATGGTTTAGGCCGTGTTATCATACATAAGTATCAATATATATGTGGGTATTTTCTAATCTCTGCATTGTATCTGTGTGCCTTTATTTTGTTCCAATACCACACTGTTGTAATTATTAATGTTCTGTAGTATAGATTAAAGTTAGGAAGCATGATCCTTCCCTATTATCACATAGCTTTTCATTGTTTTGTTTATTTTATTTTTTGATTCTACATATTTTTAAAATAATTATTCAATTTCTTTGAAATATGTCATTGAGTTTTGATATTGAATCTATAGATGTTTTTGGAAGGTGAAAATTTCAGTGACAGTCTTATCCAAAAGTGAAAGATTTTCTCTCATTTTTGATGCTACTTTCTATCACTTTTATCAAATATCTTTTCATAATTGCTAAGTTGTGATTTTATTCTTATGTAGTTTGATTTGAATGTATAGAAGCATTTCAGTTTAAAGTCTTGGCCTGTTTCATTCATGTTTTCTTTTATATAGTTTATGGTTTTGATCAATATCCAGATCTTTGATCCATTTTGAATAATTTTGGTGTGCTGTTTAAGTGGTGGTCTAGTTGCAATTTTTTTTTTGTGTGTGTGGGACCAATTTCAGTAGTTTTCGCAATATCAGGCTGTGGTGGCAAATTCCTTTAGTTTCTCTAGGATTGAGAACACACTGATTTTTCCCTCAAATTTGAAGTATAAGTTTGCAGCATGGAGTATTTGTGCCTGGCTTATTTTTTTTTTTTATCTTTCAGTATTTTGAAGGTATTATACCACTCTCTTTACCTCTAGTGTTTGTGATAATCCTGTCTTTATATGTCACTTTCTTCTTTTCCCAAGCACCTGAGAACTCACAGAAGTTTTTACCCCTTCGGAGACGTTGGGTTGGACACATATACTTCATAGAAATCCTCTGGGAATTATATTGGAGAGAGAGAAAGTCAGCCGCAATGGTGAGTTCAGTGGAAAATCACACTAATCCCCTGCTCACACACATCTTTGGATATTGTCTTTGCAGATGATTATGAAGTGCTGATTATAGGAAGAGGTTTTAAAAATATAGCAACAAAGGACAACGTTGTTTGTAAATTCTCCTACACTAGAACTGAATTCTTCGGTAAGTAGCCCTGTGTAGATGGCCTCTGTAATTAAATTTCCTTTGTTTGTATTTAGCCAGGGGCTCGAACCGGTATCCTTATGCTGGTCCTTGCGCTTTGCACCATGTGCACTTAACCCGCTGTACTACCACCCAACCCCCTTATCTTTAATTTTTTTTAATTTTTTATTTAAAAAAAAGGAAACTTTAACAAAACCATAGGGCAAGAGGGGCATAGCTTCGCACAATTCCCATCACCAGACCTCCATATACCAACCCCTCCCCTGATAGCTTTCCTACTCTTTAATCCTCAGGAAGTATGGACCCAAGATCATTGTGGGATGCAGAAGGTTGAAGGTCTGGCTTCTGTAATTGCTTCCCCGCTGAACATGGGCATTGACAGGTCGATCAATACTCCCAGCCTGTCTCTTTCTTTCCCTAGTGGGGAAGGGCTCTGGGGAAGCGGAGCTCCAAGGCACATTGGTGGAGTTGTCTGTCTAGGGAAGTCTAGTCACATCCTACTAGCATCTGGACCCTGGTGGCTGAAAAGAGAGTTAATATACAAAACAAACAAACTATTGTACAATTATGGACCTAAAGGCTGGAATAGTGCAGGTGAAGCATTGTGGGGGGAGGTGTCCTCCATTTTATAGATAGCTAGTAGGCATATTTTCATTATATTTCAAAGGCCCTGTAACTATACTAGTGTTTTGTTTTTTGTTTGTTTGTTTGTTTTGTTTTGTTTTTGCCTGAGCCTGAAATCTGGTATGTAAATGAATCCTAATTATTGTCTGGGGAGATGATGTCATGGCTGGGAAAAAGACCAGAAAGCTGGATCAGAGAAGAGAGCATCTCCCTAATATGGGAAAGGGTTATAAATATTGTTGACTGTAAACCCTATTAATTTGATGTGATCTGGGGCCCATAATTAGCTTAGGAGCCTGTGAGACCTCTACATCCCTCTATATCTGAGCTCACATTCTGTGGTCATGAGTAGGAACATTCCATGCTGCCCCAGTATAGACCCATCTTCCTCAGGTGTAGCATAGAGTATATTGTCCATCCTCCCTTCAGAGGATGGAACATTCTCTACGATTGTTGATCCTCTTTATTTTTTAAAAAACATGTCTTGGTATGAATCTAAACTAAAGACAGCATCAACTGGAGAGTTTATTCAACATCACAAACTGATATAGAATGAACTAGACATTTCTAGGTGTTCTAGTCTCCTAGTCTAAGTTTTCTGACGTGGTGAGATGACAGTTTGGGGATTAGGGTAAATAAGACCTCTCTATGTACTAGAAATGAATTCACTTGTTCTTGTGTAGTTGATAAAGCACCTTGGGCATCACCAGGCACTCTCTCCACATTGAAACTGTGCCAGAGCCTCACGGGAGAGCCCATCCCATATTCCTGGTTCAACTTGCAGTCTACCACTCTGTACCATTCTGAGGCTGATTGGAATCATTACTTTTGATATTTATTATCATGTGTAAGTTTAATTGTAATGATAGCCTCATCATTAATTTAAAGCAAATCACATATGTGACCTCTCATGTATAAATATTCCACATTGTCTAAATGATGGGGAAGATCACCAGCTCTTATGTACCTGTCCTGTCACTTCCACTGTCTATCCTATGCTGCCTTCATTGATTTTATAATATTTGTCATTCTCTAGCACTTATTTTGTTTTTCTTTTATTTCATTGTCTCTCTCTTTGTTCAACTCATCAGATAAAAGACCATTGAGATCAGAGTCTCTACATGCTCTGTTCTCATTGAACACAGATCACTGACACAGGACATATGCTTAGATACAACAGAGAGGAGTGATGCCAACTACCAGAGTTCTAGCTCTTCCTGTCAAGTATAGATGGGCATGGTCATTGGCATTCTTCCATGTCATTTTCCTTTAGAAAAACATTCAACCTTCATGAATGAAAGTGCCATAAAATGTCCAGGAGTAAGGATAGAGAAGCTACACAGGTGAGTATCTTCTTTAAGAACAGGTAGGCAATAAGTAATTTATCCCCTGGAGTGCAGGAGTGGGAGAGATGCCACTCCTGGTGGGGAAGCACATGACGATTAAAGGGAAGGGTCAGAACATCCTCTGTATTCGTCCTTGATGTTGGCCAACTGGTCATTCAAGGATCTGCTATGTCTCAGCCTCTTCTGAGGGCAGGGTGTGGGGAATAATATGATTCAGGTGTGGTACCTTTGCACAAACAACCTCTCAGAGTTTAACCAAAATGTTCTCTATTTTTAAAAAATATTTATTTATTTCCTTTTGTTGCCCTTCTTTTATTGTTGTTATTGATGTCGTTTTTGTTGGATAGGACACAGAGAAATGGAGAGAGGAGGGGAAGACAGAGAGGGGGGAGAGAAAGACACCTACAGACCTGCTTCACTGCCTGTGAAGTGACTCCCCTGCAGGTGGGAAGCCAGGGGCTCGAACTGTGATCCTTAGGCTGGTCCTTGTGCTTTGTGCCACTTGCACTTAACCCACTGCGCTACTCCCCGACTCCTCATTCTATATTTTTTTATTTTGTTATTTAGCAGATAGAGACAGAGAGGATCAAGAAGAGCAAAGAAGGGAAAAGAGAGGGAGGGAGAGAGGGACTTGCAGCACTGCTTCAACACTTGTAAAGCCCCCCTGAAAGTGGGGTCCTTGCACATTGTACAATGTCCACTTAACCAGGTACACCACCACCCATATGCTCTTTAACAAGATGAGTCAGGATAGTGACACCAAACAGCCTCCCAAGTCACTTAGATCCTCATCAGCTGGGTATCTGTCCTCAAGCAGGTCCCCACACTGCCTTGGCTGCCTCATTGCAGAGGCTTTTGTGCTAATAAGTGGTATTCGCTCTCCTCATCCACACTGTCTACCCTTCAGTAGCTCCATATGCAAAATGCTCATGATTGGACAAAGAGTAGAGGGCTGTGGTGGGACCCAAACGTGAAAACTGTGCCTATCACTGAGCCAGATGCTCTTTCTGTGCCTTAGGAAACTCTATGTGGAAGTAAGCCTGGACAATGGCGCCACCTATCTTGAGGACTATGGCATTATCACTAGCAAACGATGTCAAACTCCTGTTGTGAGTATATAACTATTCCTCTATGGCTTTCCAAAACCCCTGGCTGGAGGCTAATGAAGGAATCACTATCATCTAAAAGACATAGCAGGGGGTCAGGCAGTGGCTCACATAGTACTAAGTGCAAGGAACCACGCAAGGATCTCGATTCTAGCCTCTGGTTCCCTACCGGTAAGGGGGTGTCGCTTTACAAGTGGTGAAGCAGATCTGCAGGTCTCTCTCTCTCTCTCTCTCTCTCTCTCTCTCTCTCTCCTCTCCTCTCCTCTCCTCTCCTCTCCCTCTTTTATCTTCCCCTCCCCTCTCAATTGTTCTCTGTCCTATCCAATAAAATTGAAAAAAATGGCTACCAGGAGCAGTAGACTCAGGCACTGAGCCTCAGGGATAACCTTGGAGGCAAAAATAAAATAAAATAAAATAAAATAGAAATAAAGACATAGCAAATAACTTGTACAGACAGGGAGCTTAGGTATCTCATAGCCTATGTGAGTTCTTCTGTAGAGTTAGAGAAAAAGAGAGGGAAAGAGAGAGAGAGAGAACAGCACCAAAGCTTCTTTCACTTAAAGCAGTCAGCACACCTAGCGAAGCAGCACACTCTCCAAGTGAGCTATTTCATCAACCTCCAATAGATTTCATCAGGGAGCTACCCTCCACTCAGACCTGCTAAGTGTCACAGTAGTACTTCCATAAGAACACCTGGGGTTGCAGCCAGTTTACAGAGCTGAGAACATTCTGCTCTCTTTGTTTCATGGGGATAACCAAGTAGAAATCCAAGCAGACTCCAGAAATGGCACCTACACCTTACCACCTCCCTGTGTCTGGGTCTAGTGGTGGGGAGTTTAGGACTCCATTTGGATTCCAGGTAGACCCACTCAAAAAGATGGGGCAACTGCGCCCTTGAGTCAGAGTTCAGACACTCCAGGGTATTTGTGGTCTCCAAATTTGAGTTACAGGTATATGGGCTCTGGGGTGGATGGGCTGTGCCCTGCACTAAATTAGAGTATTGTCTGTTGGTATAGCTGATACAGCCCTAGACTCTCCCACCACTACCACAGTCCCTGCCACTCAGGGGGCACCACATGGCACCTTGCAGATGTTCTCCACCTTTCTTCTGCTTCTGACTTGTCCTTTACTCCTTAGCTGTCCTTCTCACTCTTGATCTCTGCATGAAGTTTCTCACCTGTGGGGAATTGGTCAGGGCTGTGGGAGAGGTAAGGCTTTAGCTCAAGGAGAGGTACCTGGGAATGAAGGTGCTTCCCTGGGTGTCTGACCTTAATGCATCTCAGCATCTGGGCACTGTAACCCGTGGAGGAGTGACATGGGCATCAGAGAGCATTTGACTAGAGAAGATATGCCAAGGAAGAGTGATAAAAGACAGTGCCCTTGTGTTCAATGTTGACCTGGGAGAGTCCTCCCAGTTCTCAAACTCTTCCATCTGTGTCCAGCTGCACATCCTCTCTCAGATCAGTGACCACTCCTGAAAATTGCCATCAGGACTTCCACCCATGGCCAGATTGCCCAAACATCAAAACTTGAGAAAGCACTCAGGAGCAGATGTATGGCTGAAGACTACCACAGCCATATCATTATTAGTTTTGGCATTGCCTGTATCAGTTGCCCTTTGACCTGGATACCCTTCAGAGCACATGGGATGGGGAAAGCTGGCTCAGAGTAGCTGTCCTAGCATGCAGACCAATTGTCCCCAGATATAAGTAACAAGATGATCTTTCCCTTCCTTAAGGGAGGGTCCCCTATGAACCTGGCCTACCTACCACCTATATGAACTCTCTCTAGGCCTCACAAAAGCTTCTCAATTCTGCTACCAAGCTGGAAAAGGCAACTCAGAAAGAACCTTTGACCATGGTTGCAGAGCCAGGAAGCAGGGAAACAATATATGAACAGATAGACTTTTGCACCCCCACATCCCAATGGATGCAGTAACTCCACCCTCAGGGACTTCTGTATGTCTGTATATGTTTGAATCATGCATAACCACAGTACCACCATGCAGTTTTTGGTTTGTGGCTCTAGAAAAAAATATGAAATTCCTAGACACAGTTCTGGGAGAAGGTGGGGTTTGTGTCCCAATCTCTGTGGTTAGGAGACCCAGTCTCCTTGCTCATCCCCTTCCTTCTCTAGATCAACCTGGAGAGGAAAGATGAGGGCATTCAGGGGTCTGGTCTAGTGTGGATGCTGTATGGTAAGTGCCCAGAAAAAAAATATATATATATATCAACACCAGGTTCCTGGCTTGTATATGCTCTACAGAAAGTCTCAACAACTCCTCGCTTGCCAGTTGCTGTGCCAACAACCACAACAACCACAACATCCACAACAACCACAACAACCACAACATCCACAACAACCACAGCAACCACAACTGTCACTGTACCAACTACCACAACTGTCACTGTACCAACTACCACGTCAACTAAGGTGCCAGAAGTACCTCCTGCACGGACACCAGCACCACACAAGATCCAAATCAAACCTTTATACTTGGCTATAGCTGGAGCAGGCTTCTTAGTCATTTTATTTCCCATTGGCTGCTGTTGCATAAGGGTAAGTGTGCCAGCCTAAATCCTAAGACCTATCTCCAAACCAGCTTCCCTGGGGACCCAGACACATACTGATCCTGTGGTCATTCCCGTCTTCATCAACTCAGGTCATCACATTAGAAAATGGAGACAGATACTAGCTTCCCTTTCCGAAGCATAGAAACAGCTTGGACTCCTTGGGGGTCTTCTGTTTCCTCTCTGTCTAGGGAGTTATTCTATGGGTGGTTTTGGTCCCTCAAGAAAGCAACTGCAAATATTTGACCAAGATAACCCTCACCTCAGATTCCTGAGGGCTCAGATAGATGAGAGGCCAGAGCAAAGCTCTTATATTGAGAGGCAATATAAGGAGGTGCAGGCACGTCAAAAGAAGGGTGATACTAATCTAGGAGAAATTTTAACTTCTGGGTTATATAACCTCTGGATATCTGTTATTTAATATCCAGCATGATTTTCACATGCCCTGGGAACTTCTACCTCTCCAGCATTAGTTATTGCTAATTCCCAAGGTGAGCCGGCTCATGCTGGGTACATAAGGACAGAAAAGAATCAGCTACCATCCTTCTCAAAGGAGACAGATTTGTATTGGTTTGCTATTGGTCCTGGGGTGACTGAGGGTAAAATGTCACCTTCCTGGAGTGTGACCAGTACACTTATTAAAGGAAACAATAGCAAAGAACAGAGACTGACCCAGTGAGGGGAGAAAGGATCAGCAAAGATATGGGTGTCCAGAATTCCAAGGACACATTGGAGAGAGCTAGATAAAGAATGAGGAAGCTGTGAGGTATTGAGGACAGAACAGCCCAGCAAAGTAGCAAGAAGGTGCTTGAAGGTGTCTATTGTCCATTGATAACTCACAGTAACATATGCCCTGCTGACCCCACCCTATAGGAAGTAGGCACCCAGATGACATTCAAAATTCATGTTCTATCTTAATGATGTAGAGCTAAGTCCACTAATGATATATGGAGAACCTGAGCCTAAATGCCTTCTCAGCTTGTGTTTTATGTCTCTCTTACATTCTAGACCGTCAAGGAGACAGTGCCGATACTGGTGAGTTTTTGATCTTGGTGTTGCCACCAAGTCTACTATGCACCATGACCATCACAGAGACTCATGAAGGGTGGGGTAGTCCACTCCCTTCCACCACCTCTTCCCTCTTCTGAACAGAAGGAGTTGGGAGAAAAAAGGATGTCACAGAGGGAGGATATGGTCCTAGAGAGGTTGAGGGCTCAGAAAATGTCACCACCGAGGCACACCATTTCTATGTTCCCAACAAGGCCATATGCAAGACCTTGTCACTGAAAAGGCAATTTACAATGTCCCATCTCATGGTTTTTCTGTGACCTCTACTTAAACTAATGAGACCTTTTATTGTGTTAGTTCCTTTTTATATATTTTGGTATTATCTTTATTTATTTATTGGATAGAGATAGCCAGAAATGAAAGGTGAAGAGGGTGATAAGGAGAAAGACAGAGAGACACCTGCAACACTGCTTCACCACTCGCAAAGCTTTCTTTCCCCCTCAGGTAGGGACTGGGGCCTCAAATCTGTGTCCTTGCACATTATAACTTGTGCACTCAATCAGGTACACCACTACCCAACCACTTTTGTTAGTCTCATAGAACTATAATCTGGTGACTGTTCCAGGAGTTCAGGTGAGCTTGTAGGAAAAGAGCCCTAGATTTCACAAAATAATTCACCCTGCATGGTCCTGATGATGGAAGGTTCCAGGTCCACAGGCTCATCTGCCTCCTGGAAAACCAAGGTATTTGGCTGGCTAGACATTTGAGGGTTGCAGGACCAGTAAGCAGGAAGGGAGTCTTATGTCCTCTTGGGTTTTGTGGGTGGTTTGCCCAGATGCACACAGGCACCAGAGGTCAAGGGAGGAGAATGTGTTTCACTCAGGATGGAGCATGAACCAGAGTCCATAAAAACTGATACATAAAGACCATGTTGTCCCAGTGCAGGAGGAAGCTTGGTATGGGATCTGTGTCATTGTGACTGGCCATTAGAGCTGGTGCCCTTTGGTCTGGGGAGACTGAACCTGCCACCACCAGGAGAATAGAGATCTGAGCCTACTAATGCTCACACCATTGACATCCCTCCTTTATTTGGACAACACCAAGACTTCCTGGCTTCTCTAAAGGACAGCCTTGGGGAATTCAGTGGACAGGATAGAGTTTATTGTGCCTTTGCACAAGATGCATAATTATACATCAAAAGCAATCTGCTTGTGTTTCACATCTCTCTCTCATTCCCTCCCTCCCCCTCCCCCTCTCTCTTCCCCTCCCCCTCTCCATCCCTCTCCCTCTCCCTCTCCTTCTCCCATGTGTAACTCTCTTGTTCTTCTTTGCTCCCTACAAGCATTTGCTGAGTAACCAGTGTTTGGCAGGTGCTAGGGTGCATGTCAACTACCTGAAACAGTTTTCTCATCCTAGGTGCCGTATGTACAGAGTCCCTTAGTGGTTGTCCCTTGTTGCGAGTGCCAAGATGACATGATGAAAGAGATGGAGGTAAGAAAAAGGTCCTTATGGGAAGAGCATGACCCCAAACAATAGCAGAGAGGCAGAAGGAGGTAGTTCATGCAGGTTAGGACTTGGATTCAGAACACATAGCTGCTGGAAATGACCTGTGGGCACTGAGCTTAGGTCTTAGGTCTAATGACCTGGTTCTCTCTCTTGGGCAAGTCCAAGTTTTCTGGGCATTGATGGCTGACTGACAACCAGCCTGTCCATGCTTCTCTTTTGACTTTTTAAAAATTTCCTCTAAGAGTAGCTGCTGACAACTCCTGTACCAAAACATTGAATTGTTTCATTGCAAAACTCTAGTGTGAATGTGACTATACCCAGACACTTATATCTGCCAGCTCCTCTGACTCAGGTAGAAGCTGAAGTCCTAAGTCATAGATTTTATCAGGATAGATCTTTGGATGACATTGGGAGTTGGGGGGGTGATGGAGGAGTCTACATTTAGAGAAAGCCAGCTATCATCAGCATTTCCCCAGAGCCACATCTGCTTTTCAGGAGAAACTGGATACCTTATGTCACATTGCTCAAAAGTGTAACCAGATGCCACTGATGACATATCAACCCAGGAATAAGGATGTTTCCTGTGGGCTAAGTGGACTTTGCTCCCTGCCCTTGACTATGGCTTTTGGGTATCATGTGCCTAAGAGATCTGCCCAGGTATCTATTTTTTTTTCCTTTTGGCAAAAGAAAGTTTTTTAAATTTCTTTATTGGGAGGGATTAATGGTTTACAGCCAACAGTAAAACACAATAGTTTGTACATGCCTAACATTTCCACATAACAATACAACCCCCACTATGTCCTCCTCTGCTATTATGTTCCAGGACTGCTATTATATCCCCCGCAACCCTAGAAATCTTTTACTTTGGTGCAGTACATCAACATCATTTCTAATTTAAGTAAAATGGACTGTAGAGGAAGGCATCTGGGAGTTCTGTGTCCTGCAGTCTATTATCCATCTACACTGGCTACCAACCCTGTGCGTTGCTGGCTCCACTCCCTTCAGCTGAGACTCTCTGGGCCTGTCAGGACACAGCCTAGGCTCACCTCATCCAGAATATCTGGACAACTCTGATGCCCTGGATGACAGTCAGATCCCCTACTTGTAATAATCAGTTCCCAATCCAGTGGGAGGTGAGAAAAACTCAACAGCAGAGCAAAGCAGAGGGAATAAAGACTTAGAGCACTGGAGTTAGGAGAGAAGGCAAAGAAGACTACCAGCACCTAATCAGTCTCAAAGAAAAAGCTCAGACTAGATCTAACAACTATGTAGAGGAAGTTCAGCAGGTAAGACCTCCCTTTGGGTCCCAATGGGCATTGAACACAATTCCTAGAATCAAGGAAACCAGTTTTCTGTGTCAGTTCCAATAATCTCACTGCCCTGCCTCTTTTGCCTACAGGGAAGGTGCTACTTCAACCTGTCCAAGGCTAGCTGTGCACAGCTGCCCTGCTGCCAAAATTTCTGCCTTAAACCCAGCCAGGAATACTGTACCCCCAGAAGCTGCTGCTCCTGGTGTCAACACCCCCCACCCATATCTTCCAGGCCTTCTAGAATGCTGCCCTTCATCTCCCCCCCTGCCCGAATACTCTGTGGAACCCCTTTGTCACTCCCACCCCCATAGTTCAACTTCTAAGCACTAGAAGCTAAGACTGTTAAGAGCCCTTTATGTGCTGAATTGAACAGATGTGCTGAGTATTGGTTTGCAGTCAGAAGAACTCGGCTTTTGTTGAGTATTGGTTTGCAGTCAGAAGAACTCGGCTTTTGTTGATAAGTAGGAGAGTTTGTTATGTGGTAAGCTCTTCTCCACTAGATGAGATATATTTTGCTACTGCTGCTGCTACCAGAACAAAGCACCTGGTTACCTGCATGTGGAGACCTGGCTGAGTCCCATCCCCAGAGCCTGGTCTTTATCTGTCACCAACAGCTAGTTCACATGGAGTTTCAGATGATCACTGTTCTTAGAGATCAAAATATCACTGAAAGATCAATACATGATTGTTCCCTTCCATAAGTGCATGCAGAGATTGGTACTTATATGTCTTACCTCCCTAACTCCAGCTCCTAGTTTTCATTTTTTTTTTGGGGGGGAGGGCTTTCACTACCCAAATTGTTATAGAAAAGAGAAGGTCCTCTGATATCCACAGCCAAAGTGTAACTTCTCTTTCCAGTTACTGCAGGCTACCCATAAACCAAAAAGAATGGAAACCTTATTATTTGTCATTATAAAAAGAACCATATTGTTGGGGACAGGTAGTGGTGCAATGGGTTAAGCGCACATAGTACAAAACACAAGGACCTGTGCATAGATCTCTGTTCAAGCCCTCAGATCCTCATCTGCAGGGTTGTAGCTTCACAAGTGGTGAAGCAGGTCTGAAGATATCTCTCTCTCTCTCCCCCACTCCCCCAATTTCTCTTTGTTTTATCAAAAAATTGAAAAATTGGCCACAGGAACAGTGGATTCATAGTGCAGGAACCAAGCCCCAGCCCTTTTTTTTTTTATAGGCAAAAAAAAAAAAACAAACCATATTGCTTACAGAGATGTTTTAGAACACAATGCCCTGCTACCTGCTGGTACACAGTCCTTGAAAAACTTTGACAGGGAAGCCCTTCAACATTATAGAAGGGATTCCCAGTTGGGACTTGAACTATTTATCTCTAATTCAAATTAAGTTATTCTCCATCCTCACCTCCATTTCTTTGTTATATTTATGTCATTCCATTAAATTTCTGTAAGTCAACCACAAGCACAAAATATATCAGATTTGGGTTTTAAATCTGTATATTGGTTTGTATGGGTGAATAAAGATGACCATAATCTCCCATATGTTTAAGAAAAAGAAAATACTTTTCTGGAATCACTTATATAAATGTATGTGGGGTATTTTTGCAGAGATACCCTATGTCACATGATTTTTTTAAAGCTTTTTAAAAATATTTATGTATTCCCTTTTTGTTGCCCTTATTGTTGTAGTTATTGTTGTCTGTCTTCGTTGTTGAATAGGACAGAGAGAAATGGAGAGGGGAGGGGAAGACAGAGGGGGAGAGACAGATAGATACCTACAGACCTGCTTCACCACCTGTGAAGGGACTCCCCTGTAGTTGGGGAGCCGGGAGCTCAAACTGGGATCCTTACACCGGTCCTTGCGTTTTGCGCCATGTGCGCTTAACCCGCTGTGCTACCGCCGGACTCCCTATCACATGATTTTTATCATTGAAAGCAGTTCTATCTGGAGTTGCTTTTTTCTTTTGGATGCATCCCCAGCCTCTGACTCACATCTTGAGTCCTCAGTCCAGTGACAGCCAGGAGAAGAGTCACCATCTCTTTCAGCACTTCTGTGTCCCCAGTTGTTTATTGGGCATTCCCTTGCTCAAAATGACAAGCCCCACAGTTACAGGTTATGATATATTTTGAATCTTAGGAGTGCCGCCTGTCAAACTCACAGAAAATAACTATTTTCTGTGAGTTTGACAACGATATTTGACAGGTATTTTCTTCTCTACTATGCATGTGTCAGAGAATAGTGAGTTCTGAGACAAATCTGGTGATGGTAATTGTATGGAATTATGACCCTGTTATCTTACAATCTTGTTAATCATTATTATATGACTAAAAACAAAAACAGAGAAGCCTTTGTTACCTTTTCAAGATGAGCTTTCTTCATATATGACATACATAACCCCCAACTCTATGTTCCATAGGGAAAAAAATGCCTACTTTATAATAGGTCTAAAGAAGTTATTATTAAATGTTACCCCCATTATCTTACAATCTCATTAATTATTATTAAATCACTTAAAAATTTGATATTAGTGGTATGGGGAAAATTTTTAACCGTTAGTGATAAACAGTCACTCATGATGTACTGCCTGTGGTCCCAAAGAATGTCCCAGAGGGGGTGGTAAGTTCTAGGGGTTGATGGATGAAGGGTAGTTCATCAAAGAGTGACAGCTGAAAAATGACAAAGCTATGTCCTAGGAGAGAAAGAAGGTGTAAGATTAGTCCAATTATGTGGTCTAACACTGAGAAGCAGGGACCCAGGACAATACCCAGGCACCCCAAAAGGATAGTTATATATTTATACTAGGCTATATGACTGCAGCCCTACTGCATGAAGGAGAGGAAAAGAAAAAGAATCAGAGTCAGAAGCATTTCCTTCTTTAAAAAAATATTTTTACTGAAGAGGTTATGTTTTCAGTGTAATCCGTGACATACGACTCCAAAGTACTCTCCAAACCCTTCCTCTCCCTTTGATACAATACACCATGCCCAGTCCATGTTTCACTTTGTTTTCTCCCTCCTTGTCCCTGTTTGTTAAGTCCCACTTATAAGTGAGATCATTCAGTATTTGTCCTTCTCTTACACCAGACATCCACTAACACCTATGATATCAGGCTACCATGAAATGTGGGGGTGAACATCCCACCCCTACTGGATGCCACCACTCTCAACAGTACAGCTAAAGTGGTATGATAATGAGGTATTCCCACTTGACCCAGAACTCCTGGTAGATTGCACAAAATGGGGATGCAGTTCTGAGGGTCCTGATTCCCAATGCAGAGAAGTCCAACTACGCTCCAGTGTGATCACACACACACACACACACATACACACACACACACACACACACACACACACACTATGAGAGCTGAAATTCAAGTTTTAACCACAACTAAAGATTTATGTTGGGTGGGGAGATAACATAATGGTTATGCAAACTGACTCCCATGCCTGAGATTCCCAATCCCAGGTCCCAGGTCCCAGATTCAATCCCCCATACCACTATCAGTCAGAACTGAGCAAAAAAAAAAAAAAAAGTAAGTCTGGCAAAAAAAAAAAAAAATACAATGTTCATGTTAATTTAATGCACATTTCAGGCTTTTCTGACTCTTCCAGTCTACTCCACTGTGAGCAGCATGTGTAAGAGAACAGTGAGTTCTGAGACTCCTCTGGTAATGGTAATTGTATGGAATTATGACCCTGTTATCTTACAATCTTGTTAATCATTATATCACCAAAAACAAAAAATACAAAGGTGTGAGAGAACAAAATACCCTGTGAAGAATCAGAGGGGAAAATAAATAATGGGGCTGAAAAAGAATTTACTTCTAAGCTGTCTTTGTTCCAGGACTCAAATGATCTTGAGTTTTTCCCTGTAATGAGTTCTCAGAAGAGATGGGAGTAGAACTCACCCAGCTACAATTGTTGGTGCAATTGCAGCCAGGTGAAGTGTGTCCCTGTTTGAGCTTAGCCAATGAGTGCTGAGCTTACATTAGGGAAGATATAATCCTTGATAATTATAAAGGAAAAGGTCTCTAATACTTTCTCCCTTTATTCCATCTCTTGAAAACTGGTGTGGATGATCCTGGGAAACTCCACTCAGGTGGGGTAGGTAAGTCATAGCCAACTGCTCTTGCCCTTCTGTGACCTGAATGCCTGTCAAGAATGTTGAAATCTGCTGAGTCAAGTGAAACTCAAGCAGAGATTCAGGGAGGAAGAGATGATACTCTGAAGAGAAAGAGCCATGATACTATTTGACCAGAGAACTTAGCATACAGACAGACTGAGTCAAGGTCATAAGCAAAGAATCTTGCCCATCTTTGAGACTGTGCTAGTTGCTACCTCTAGACGATTCAAAACATGGGAAAATTCTACAAGATGACCTTTTTTAGCAACACAAAGAAGATAAAATATCAAACTAAATATCATTTCATACGCATACTCCTGCCTCCCCCTCATTATGTACTCTTGCCCCTTCCCCCCCAAGCAGGGAACGTTCCTTTACACACCAACCCTTCCCTTAACATCACACTGGCTTTTACTACTCCCCTACTTGTCCCTTCCTGTTTTGTTATATCATTTAGGTTTATGCCCAAAAGGTTTCTGCTCCATGATAGTCTTTTACAGACTTTGAACCATCTTATGCTATGACTAGATAGAAAGATAGAAAATATGTAGAGATATTGTGAAGAGATGGTTGAGCAGGCTGTGCTTAAACCTATGAGATGAGTCCCTCCAGGTAAGTCTCTCTCTCTAAAGAGGGGTTGAGCACAGGGGGACACATAAATCTCATAAGGTTGGCAGCCATTTAAACCTTCACCCCTCCACAGAAAGTCCTACATCTTCCCACCTTAGTAACATTTAAGCCTGCTCCATTCCATTTTTCTTTACTGTGTCCATTTAGATATAAAGGGAAAGGAGGAGATGATGCTGAGGAATTATTCTGATGCAGTCTCCGGCCCCAGGTTTTACCATGCCCCGCGTAATCCTAGCAGTGCCCCCTTCAACCAATCCTTCCCCCACACGTCACCCCTGGTTGTCGGCCAATAAAAGCTCACTCACTCCCCCCCTCATGTTCTCTCTCTCTGCACTCTCTCCCTTCTCGCTCCATGGTGAGGTAGTGAGGACGGCCATTGTCGGCTGACTCCACATGGCCTGAGCCACCCCCCCATCCTATAATAAAGATTTGTGTACCCCACTTGCTCCGGACCTCCTCTCTCTCTTCTATGCGGTGCAGCCCGACAACCAACATCCATTTATGTGCCATGCTTCAAACTAAAAATGAACAAGGAGCATTTCCAACTTCTACTCCATGGAGTAATATCCTCCCTGTTCTGAAAGCATTAAGAAGAAAAAAATACAAGAAACAAAAGAAAATATAAAACATGAGTAATAAATTAAAAAGAAGACTGAAGTAATAAAATTAAAAGGAGGCACAATATGGAAATTAAAAGAAGACACAAGTAGTAAAAGAAATTTAAAAGTTGTGACAACTTATATATGTATACACATATACATAAACGTAAATGTATAAACATGAAAATGGATTATACCTGAAGCTGAAAATAAGTTTGCAGCATTTTCCTGCCATTCTCAGTCTGCCACAACACATGAATGTCTAATTTTATCTAAGTTCGTTTTCTATATCACTTGCAGGAGAAATTAACTTTTAACACACATATATCAATATGTAAAATCATATTAATTCATATAAAACCAATTTTGAGTTTAATAAATGGACACACCTTGGTCAAGATATCTTTCAGCCAGTCAGTTGATGTAGTGATTATATATTTTTTTTATTTTCCCTTTTGTTGCCCTTATTGTCTTTTGTTGTTGTTGTTGTTGTTATTGTTGTTATTGATGTCATCATCGTTAGATAGGATAGAGAGGAATGGAGAGAGGAGGGGAAGACAGAGAGTGGGAGAGAAAGATAGACACTTGTAGATCTGCTTCACTGCCTGTGGAGCAACTCCCCTGCAGGTGGGGAGTTGGGGGCTCGAACCCAGATCCTTAATGCCGGTCCTTGGGCTTTGTGCCACATGCGCTTAACCCACTGCACTACCACCCGACTCCCATGACTATTTTTAAACCTCTAGTCATGATATAGGCTGCCTGTAATTTCCTAACTATATGCAGACCTTATTTATTAAGTAACACCATCTCTGTAAAACATTAATTCCCCAATAAAGAAATTTTTTAAAAAAGTAACACAGTTTCCCCAAGTGCACTCAAGAGTAAATGCTCTTAACTTTTCTGAATATAAACTTTGAGGATGATTGCAAATCATCTGTTCCTTAAATATTTGGCATGGCGTATGTATTGATGTTTCATTTGTGGGATGTCTTCATACTTTTGATGCCCTCTGTTTAAAATGTGCTGAATGCTATGGACAAAATTTTACTCCTCATATAGATTTACACTTTGAATCCTAACTTTTAGTATGCTTTTATTTGGAGGTAGTGCCTTATAGCTAGGACTAAACTGAATTTAAAGCCATTAAAGTGAGACCTTAGCCCCTTATGTCTTGTGTCCTCATGAGACAAGAATACACCAGAACTCCTTTTCTAGACAGATATAAAAGGTCGGGTGAGAACACAGTGGAAAGGTGTTTATCGGCAATCCAGGAATGGACACCCCATCAGAACCCAACCCTGTGTACAATTTGGTCTTAGACCTCATGTCACTAAGCTATGATAAAATAATTTTTTCATGTTTAAGCCACCTAACTGGTTTACTTTGTTATGGCAGTCTGAGAAGACTAGCACAGAGGATTAGTCAATGATTTTTACTTCTTGGATAAGTCAGTTTTTGACAGGAATTTGAACATTTGTTCACAAAACTACTGGTATAAATTTAGTCATTGTTTGACTTCTACATTTCCTCTCTGAATTTTTGGTCCACAGAAACCATGAACATAATATGGTGGTTCTTGTTTTACATCACTAAATTTGAGGAGTTTGGTTCATAGGTCACTGGAATGTCCCTAATTCACAAAGGACTTTGGCAACACAGCAGGACTTTCTCCCACTTCTACATATTGCCATCACCTGGGAAACTCAGTATAAACAGAGTGATCACTAGAACACTCCAGCATCTCAGTTCTTTGGCTTACTGAACCTTAGTAATGGTCTTAGTCAAGTCATCTCAACTACTCTCTCAGTTTACAAAAAGGAGGGGCTTCCTGGAAGATTTTATTGACCTCATCTGAGGGTTTGAGACAAGAGAAAAACAGATCCTGACCTTAAAACACCTTCAAGGATTCCATCAGTCCAGTCTGGAATTGTCAATAGACTGAACAGAGTAGCAGGTCATAAAGTTACCATGTCAACCTTCCTGTCCATCAGAACAGGGCATTATGTTCTCCCTGGGGTGGGGGAGGGCTGAGCAGGTAGAGGGAACCTCAAGCCACTCAGCCACTTGGCCTCTTCCACCTGCCGGGCAAGAACCATGTGGAGGCTCATATCCTGGTGACTATGCAAAGGCTGAAACAGCCTACATACCTGTGCATATGTGGAGACAGTCAAGGTGGCAGGTGAAGGTGGCCTGACGTGGCAATTGTCCAGTGGGGCCACAAAGACTATCAAGAAAATGGGGAGGGGAAGTTCTGGGATACCTGGTCCCATGCTCTTCCTGCTTCTGCTACTGCTGCTGTTACTGCTTCCATGGCTGAGTGTGGGGAGCTTCCAGTATAGGCTTCCAGGCTGGGTAGACTTTCACCACCTTAGTGAGCGCTGGAGAAACCTACACCGCCACTTCACCCCAAACAAGGGAAAGCTTCAACAGGCAGCCCGCAGCCAGGGAGACTGGCCCCAGCAGAGCCGGGCAGCTAATAAGAATTCCTGCCAGAGTGAATATGATATCTACTTCGTCTTGGACATGTGAGTGAGCCGTCACCCCTGACAAGTACCTTCAAAGTGCTGCTTTCCAGAGTTCAATACAAGCAAGAAATTGAGTACAAGGACCCTAGTTTATTAAAGGTGAAGAGGCAGAGACAGACTTAGTCAGTTTTTTGCCATCTCCTTGCTCCAAAGACAGAAGAATTGTCCTAGAATGTCAGGATTGTTTAGTCAGTTTCTATGGGGGAAAATGTTACTATAATATTTGTAAGAATTGCATTGAGTCTCTAGATTGCCTTGAATAATCTGGACTTATTGACAATATTATTCTCCCAATCCGTGAGCATAAAATATCTGTGCAGCGGGAAAGCAATTACAGAAGCCAGACCTCCCACATTCTGTACCCCATAATGACCCTGGGTCCATACTCCCAGAGGGATAAAGAATAGGAAAGCTATGGGGGGGGGGGATATGGAGTTTCCATATCCTATGGTTTTGACAGTATTTCCTTTTTATAAATAAAAATTAAAAAATATATCTGTGCATTTCTTTACATCTTCTCCAGTTAGTTTCATCAATGTAGTTTTCGGAAATGTCTTTCTCTCCATTTGGTAAATATATGTCAAGGTATTTTATTCTTTTAGATTTGATTAGAAATGGAACTGTTTTATAATTACTCTTCCTGATAGTTTGCTGTTATATAACTGAAATGCAACTCATCTTGAAATACTGATTTTTGTTTCATGCAAATTTACTGAATCCATTTACAAAATTCTAACAGTTTGGAAGTGGAAACTTTTTCCTTTCTTTTGCTTCCAGAGTTGTCACTGGACCTCAGTGCCTACACTATAAATCCTCTACTCCTGGAGGCCATTTTTTCCTTATTTTATTGGATAGGATAGAGAGAAATTGAGAGAGGAGGGAGAGGTAGAAAGGAAGAGAGAAAGATAGCACCCCTGCAGACCTGCTTCACTGCTCCTGAAGCAGATCCCCTGTAGGTGGGGAGTGGGTATGTGAAGCCAGAACCTTGCATGGGTCTGATAGCTCTGCCTTTGTATGTAACTTCTTTCCTTTCTCTAGCAGCCTGCAAAATTTTTCTTTGTCATTGAGTTTTGTTAGTTTTACAATAATGTGCCTTGCTATTGGTCATTTTGGATTTACAAACCTGGGTGATCGGTCTGCCTCTAGAATAAGTATATTCTGAGGATTGCTTAGGTGAGGGAAATTCTCAGCTAAAATTCTCTGAAACATCTTACCTCTTGGTCCTTTGACCCGGTCTTCATCCTCAGATATTTCTATCACTCTTACATTCCACCTTTTGGTGGAGTCTGCAATTTCACAGAGAATCACTTCATTCTTTCTAAACCTTTCCTCTCCCTCATCTTGGAATTGAAAGAGTGGGCTAATTGTATCTTCTAGATAGGAAATTCTTTCTTATGCATGTGTGAGTCTACTTCCTAAACCTTCTATCTGAGTTTGACTGCACTGAAGGTGTCTTTCAGTACTTGCAGTTCTATTTGATTTTTTTTCTTTAATGTTTCCTAACTGCTTAGTAAACTCTGCTTGAAGGATGTGACATGGTGTGTTGCAGAAGATAAAGGAGTCTAGGGGAGGGAGGGAGGGAGAGAGAGAGAGAGGGAAAAGAGGTGTTCCCAGTGCATAATTATGGAGAAAGAGTTGGATGTGTGGAGGGAGTGGTGCACAGACACTTACTAGCCAGGGAGATGAAACGTTGTGCCCATGTGCCAACAGTTGTCCTTTAGAGAATTATTTTCCTCAATGAAATATTAAGAAATAATTTATAGCTACCTAATTGTATAGGACTTTGCTGAAGGAAATCTAACACCAATATAAGTAACCTCACAATTTCAAACAAACAAACAAACAAACAGACAAAGGCAGGCTACAATACAACAAACTAAAGTGAAACAAGTCTAAGTTGGAGAAACATAAATCTTCAGCTGGCCTTCCAACAGCAAATACATATGTAGGCTTTATGCATAAGAATAAAGACAATGAATGTATATGGGAAGTGAAATGAACAGAAGGAATATAAAATATGTTTTCTGACTAAGAATGGTGAAAGGACTTGAGTAGACATCCTTTCTTTCGTAAAAGGATAAATAATAAGGAATAAACTTAAAAGTTGAAGAATGGGCTGGACATTATGATAAGTTTGTTATAATAGAAATGTATACCTAGAAAAGCAGAATCTTTATACAGTTAAAATAAATATAATCAAATAATCATTGTGAGAACTTTTATAGTTGAACTTTGTATCAATGGTCCTATTGTGTGTAACCAATTTTTACTTTTTTTCTTGGTAAGAAAAGGCAAGGCTGTTTTTTAAAATTTATTATTTATTTATTTTAAATATTTTATTTTCTCAGCCACTCATCTGTTGTTGGACACCTGGGTTGCTTCCAGGTTTTTCTTTATGTGTTGTCTTCAATCACATTAGTAGAAAGGACAATCCAAGGACCCTTGGTTGGAAGTGATGACAGAGAACCTTGTTCTCCACTCAAAGTCACACAACTTTAAATGACAAAAAAAGAAACAGAGAACTAGAAATTGTGATTCTCAAAGAAAATAGAGGAAGTGAGTAAGTCACTATATCAGAAAGCTAGGGGCTCATCCAGAGGTCTCAATGAGTATGAATAGCCATTATAATTTGCTACCAGACATCCTGGTGCTTGAATCCCATAATTAGAAGCACATAAATCTAGTTGGCCATCTTACCTAACATCAAAAGTATCCAAGTTACCACAAGTTAGCACTGGGGAACCAACTGAGGTTAATGGGGTGGGTGGGCAGGGGGGAGGGGGGAGTGGCAGCATCTTTGGCTTTCTAAGGGACTTGCTAGAAGGTGGGGAGGGTCACATTCTGTTGAGTTAAAGGATATAATTCATCTATCTGAATTTTTTTCTTCTTTTTTTTTAGGTCTGGCAGTGTGGACGGCAACTGGATGGATATTTACAACCTTGTAGATGGTTTGGTCAAGAGATTCCAAAAGTATGAGTGTGTTGCAGAGTGTTCCTCTCTGACAGACAAAATACTTGTCTGTTTAGACTCAAGGGGCATGGTAGTCCCTCAGGGAAGCAGCACAGAGGCCAAGCTGAAGTTCTGAAGTGGAGAAATAGGATGCATTTCCCTGGTTTTGTAAAATCATGGAATATTTGCCTAGTGCCATACTAGGTTCAGGCTATAGTGCAGAGAGAACAGTTTACTTCAAAAACCTCACAGATTAATAAATAGGCAAACCAATAAATCATAACCCAAAACCAGGTTAAATAGTGCTAAGAATCAAAAGGAAAGGGCAAAAGAATTCCATGGAAACAGTGAAGAAAAGGCAAGAATGCCTTGAGAAAAAGAGTGACTTTAAAAGGACATGGATGCTTGAACCAGATTTGGACAGACAGGTCAACAGGAACCAGCAATGAGAACTTCTGAGTAGAAAGTGGTATAGTTAAAATAGGGTTAATTTGGCAGCAATCTGGAAGATGTGACTGCCCAGGACAAATTGTCTTGGACAACTTTTATGGACAGAGACCATAAGAGCTATTGACAAAGTCAGGCCAATGAACTTGATATTCTGCTTTGAGAAAACAAAAAAGAACTATTCATGATTTTTGACCTAGAGTATAGTCCAGGATAAAAAGTTTGATAATTTGGGGAAAATGTGTGTGGGACTAGATAGAGAAGTGATAAGGAAATAAGACATGAGCCAGGTGTTGGTGCAGTTTCCCACACACAAGGGCCTGGACTCATGTTATTGCTCCCCACCAGCAGGAAGGAAGCTTCACAAGTGGTGGCAAAGCAGACCTACAGATGTGTCTCTGTCTCTCTCTATTTCCCCCTTTCCTCTCAGTTTCTTTCTGTTCTACCAAACAAAAAGAAATTTTAATAAGAAAAAAATATTGGTCACTGGGAGTGCTGGATTTGTCAGCTCTGGTGATGAGAGAAAGAAAGAAAGAAAGAAAGAAAGAAAGAAAGAAAGAAAGAAAGAAAGAAAGAAAGAAAGAAAGAAGGAAGGAAGGAAGGAAGGAAGGACAAAAAGGTACTAGACACATGCCTGGTATAACAATTTAGCTAAGAGATTAGATAATGAGTGAGCTAACCAGAGGCCATGACCAAGATGAAGTAAGCAAGGGAATTTAGGAATAGCTACAAAGAAAAAGATCAATAATGTTCATGGAAGGAAGATAGGAAAGGCAATGGGAAAGGTTGGCAACTTTCCAGTAAAAGATCAGTAGGGAGGACTTCATGGAGGAAGTGTCACTGTGTGTCTTATGCACATGGTGTGCACAGTGTACATACCCCTATGTATCTGTGTAAGTGTGTATTTCTGAAAGATAGAAACTTTGGGGGTGTTATGAATACAGGGGTGGAACAAGATGCCATCCCGATTCTCTCTCCTACAAAGCTGCACATCCAACAAGCTTCAGAATGCTTCTTCAATAAAAACAGGAATCTCTGTGATTCTGGAAGAGGGTCCCAAGCAAGAGTTGGGATGGATGGAGGGCAAGAAGAATGGCTTTCACCCATTCTTGGAACTCTCATTGCCTTTGTTGTGATCCTGTGTGTATTGTTTCTCACAAGTACATGTTTCTTCCTCAGCCCCAAAGTTCGAGTATCATTCATCCTTTTCTCCACAACTGGTAAAACAATTATGAAGCTCACCTCAGACAAGTAAGTACTGTTTGATGCCCAAGACAATCTGCTGTACTGAACTGGGAATTCATGCTAGTCCCATATCCCAGTCTCTCTGACTGCTGTCTGAAAAAGCATAGGAGAGCCTAGGCTTTTAGACCATCTCTGCACCCTCTTGCACTACTCCCGCCTATCTTAAGTCCTTCTTTAGGCTGCCTTCCCTTTTCATACAGAGAGCTTTGTGGGGATTCCTGTAATGTGATGAGGCAGGCAAACAATGCTTTATTAACACCTGCTGTCTTGTGTCATCCTCTGTCCAGTCATGAAAAGAGGGACCCAGAATCTAAACTAGGCATAGCTGAATGGAGACCTCAGTCATGAGCACTTCTGTTCCTTGGTGGTATGAACTGGAGGTGCCATGGGCAGGATGTAAAGAGCAGACTGGTCACGATGTTTGAGGAGTCATGACATGTCTACATCCAAGTGAACATAAGTGGCCCCAGAGATGTTCCCAGAGACCTAGGGTTGAGAAGCTCCAAAAATTCTGAATACCTAGAAGGTTAACATTCACATGGACCAAGGCACTAGAACCCTTTTTACAGTGGGTACAATAGCAAAGAGTGTCTAAGATGTTGGACTGGATGAGCATCAGGATTTGTGACACAAGTTGCAATTCGGGGGACTTTGAAGAGAAGCCAAAAAGACCAAAAAACGTAGGACCAGACAGCCTGCAGAGAGGATGTGGTGGTGAAAAATGGTGAAGACTCACTCCCAGAATGATTCCAGGGACTTTCTGAGTAGGAAAAGGAAAGCTCCTGCCTGTAGTTTGAGTTTAGGAGAGAGAGAGAGAGAGAGAGGAAAAGAGAGAGGAGAGGAGAGGAGAGGGGAGGGAAGGGGAGGGGAGGGGAGGGGAGGGAGAGAGAGAAGAAAAGAGAGGAGAGGATAGGATAGAAGAAGAGAGGAGAGGGGAGGGGAGGGGAGGGGAAGGGAGGGGAGGAGAGGGGAGGAGAGGAGGGGAGAGGGGGAGAGGAGGGGAGGGGGAGGGAAGGGAAGGGAAGAGAGAAGGGGAGGGGAGGGAAGGGAAGAGAGAAGGGGAGGGGAGGGAAGGGGAGGGGAGGGAAGGGAAGGGAAGGGAAGGGAAGAGAGAAGGGGAGGGGAGGGGTAGGGAGGGAAGGAGAGGGGAGGGAAGGGAAGGGAAGGGAAGGGAAGGGAAGAAAGGAAGGGAAGAGGAAAGGAGAGGGGAGGGGAGGGGAAGGGAGGGGAGGAGAGGAGAGGAGAGGAGAGGAGAGGAGAGGAGAGGAGAGGAGAGGAGAGGAGAGGAGAGGAGAGGAGAGGAGAGGAGAGGAGAGGAGAGAGAATCCTAAATGGTCTTGAGGTGGAAAAAAGAAATTCCAAGGGGAAGGAGCCTGGCAGGTGTCAGAGAGAGAGGCAGCAGAGGCTGGGTATGGGTCTCTGGTGAAGGAGCAGCCTCTGGGGAGAGGAAGACCATGGCCCCCTCCAAAGTAGGCAGCTAAGGACTCAGTATGACAGTTTTATATGTTGTTTTATTTATTCACTTATTATTGGATAGAGACAGAGAGAAATTGAAAGGGGGAGATAGAGAGGGAGAACAACAGAGAGACACCTGCAGCCCTGTTTCACCACTTGTGAAGCTTTCCCCCCTGCAGGTGGGGACCAGAGGCTTGAACCTGCGTACATGTACACTGTAATGTGTGTGCTTAACCAGGTGTGCCCACACCCAGACACTGTTGTATTTTTTTGTTTATTTGTTTTATTTTGTTTTTGTTTTTAGTAATTACTGAGGAGACCATAGGATAAGAGGGGCACGATTCCACATAATTCCTACCAAAAGAGTACCATATCCCATCCTTCAGCTGAAAGCTTTCCTATTCTTTATCCCTCTGTGAGTATGGACCCAGGATGATTATGTGGTGCAGAAGGTGGAAGGTCTGGCTTCTGTAATTACTTCTCCAATGGACATGGGTGGTGGCAGGTGGATTCATACTCTCAGGCTGTTTCTATCTTTCCCTAAGACAGTTTTCTTACAGCTCTTCAAGTCACTAAGAAAGCTCTATCCATTCTGTTTTGAAGGACACAGTATTGTCTTGTTTGTTTGTGTTTTATTTTATTTTTTGCCTCTAGGGTTATCGCTGGGGCTCAGTGCCTGCACTATGAATCTACTGCTCCTCAAGGCCTTTTTTTTTTCCATTTCATTATTATTTTCCACTTTATCATTTTTCCTTTTTGTTATTATTTTTGCTGTTACTGTTATTGCTGTTATTATTGCTGTTGGATAGGACAGAGAGAAATTGAGAGGAGGAAAAAACAGAGTAGGAGAGAGAAAGACATCTGCAGACCTGCTTCACCACTTGTGAAGCGATCCCCCTGCAAGTAGGGAGCCAGGGGCTTGAACCATGTTCCTTACACTTCTCCTTGCGCTTCGCGCCATGTGAGCTTAACCCCCTGTGCTACCCCAGACCCCTAGTGTTGTCTTTTTTAATTGTAGGATAGTACTCTGTGCACTATATCCCAGAACTTCTTTAACCAGTCATTTGTCTATGGGTATTAGGTTGCTTCCATATATATTTTTTTTTAATTGCCACCAGTGTTTTCAAATCCGCTGCTTCTGGAGGCTGTTTTTTTTTCCTTTTTCCTTTTCTTTTCTTTCTATTTTATTTGATAAGGCAGAGAGAAATTGAGAAAGGAGGGGAGAGAGAAAGAGAAAGAGAAACAGCTGCAAACCTGCTTCACCACTCTTACCCCCCGCACCCCCGCAGATGGGAACTGGGGGCTTGAACACTGGTCCTTGAGCATAGTAACATGTGTACTGAATGGGTTGTGCTCAATGGGGTGCACCACTGCCCAGAACTCTCCATATTTTGTTTACTGGAAATAATGTATCTGTGAACATGTGAATATGTCCCTTCAAATTAGTGTTTCATGTCTTTGAGATAAATGCCTACAAGTGATACTGCTAGATGAGAAGGTATTTTCATTTTATTTGTGTAAGGATTTTCCTTAATGTTTTTCATAATGACTGTACCAGTTTGCATCCCTACCAGCAGTGTAATAAAGTTCTTCATTCTCCAATCCTTGCCAATATTATTACTTCCTTATTTGTTGGTTTAGGTCATTATCACTTCTTGAGATGGAATTCCAATGTATTGAATAGTTTAACTTTGCATTCCTTTAATATGTGAAGTCAAGTGTTTTTTCATGTCTATAGGTAATCTGTGTTGGTTAGTTAGAAAACAGTCTTGTTATCTTTTATACACTTTTTTATTGAGTTATTTCTTTTTTTCTTTCGTTCTTTCCACTTTTTATTTGTGATTAGTAGGTTAGAAGATTGTAAGATTATAGGGTATTGATTTCCTTGGGCAGACAACCTCACCAATGTGTCTTGGAACTTCACCTCTTCAGAGCCCTGCCTCACTAGGGAAACATAGAAACAGGCTGAGGATATGGATTGACCTGTCAATGCCCATGCCCAACAGAGAAGCAATTATAGAAACCAGAACTTCAAGCTTCTGCACACCACAAAGAATTTTCATCCTTATTACCAGTGGGGGAGAAATGAAAAGGGGAAATTACCAGAAAGCTTTGACCTCAACTCCATCAGGAACTAGAGAGAGGGGGGAAAAAAGGGAGGGACATTTGGATGTTAAATAAGTATAAAAGGAAGAGAAGTTGGGACTCCCCCATTAAAAAAAAAAAGGCCAAATATCTAGAAATATAGACAGATGCTTATAAAAATAATAGTTGACTCACCTCTCTTGGGAGTACTACTATAGCTTATAATGGAGGGATTGGGGATCCAGAACTCTGGTGTTGGGAACTGTGTGGAGTTGTACCCTGTTATCTTGTAATTTTATAAATTAATATTAAATTACTAATAAAAAATAAAATTAAAAGAATGAAAAAATAAATAATAAAAGATTACCAGGGGAGTCGGGCTGTAACGCAGCGGGTTAAACGCAGGTGGCGCAAAGCACAAGGACCGGCATAAGGATCCCGGTTCGAACCCCGGCTCCCCACCTGCAGGGGAGTTGCTTCACAGGCGGTGAAGCAGGTCTGCAGGTGTCTATCTTTCTCTCCTCCTCTCTGTCTTCCCCTTCTCTCTCCATTTCTCTCTGTCCTATCCAACAACGACAACAACAATAATAACTACAACAATAAAACAACAAGGGCAACAAAAGGGAATAAATAAATAAAATAAATATTTTTTTAAAAAAAAGATTACCAGATGTTGGTCTAAACAGCACCCAGCACCAAAGTTCTGGATACTCACTTCCCCAAGGACAACTACCATAGTTATCATAAGTTCTTAGAAACAGCAGTCTGATTCTGACTTTGTGTTGGTTGGTTGGTCGGTTTTGCAAGTTCATGTGTATCAGATGTCTAAATTTCACATATAATTGAAACTACCTGGTAGTTGTCTTTCATCTCTTATTTTGCTAAACATAATCACCTTCAGTTCCATCCATTTTGTCCCAAAGAACACAATATCATCTTTGTTGATTGCAAAATAGAATTTCATGGAGTATTCTCCCCATAACATTTTTAGCCAGACATTTTTTGATGGGCATTTAGGTTGTTTCCACTCTTTGGCCATTGTGAATAATACAGCTTTGAACAGAGAGGTGCACATATCCCTTCAAATTAGTATTTGCATAAGGCATTTGGATAAATGCCTTAAGTGGTATTGCTGGAACACAAGGCAATTACATTTTATTGGTTTAAGGATACTCCACACAATCTTCAAAAGAGCCATACTAGTTTGCATTCCAACCAGTAGTGTAGCAGTGTTCACTTTTCTTTTTTTTTTTCTTTTTTGTTATTTAAGAAAGGATTAATTAACAAAACCATAGGGTAGGAGGGGTACAACTCCACACAATTCCCACCACCCAATCTCCATATCCCACCCCCTCCCCTGATAGCTTTCCCACTCTCTATCCCTCTGGGAGCATGGACCCAGGGTCATTGTGGGTTTAGAAGGTGGAAGGTCTGGCTTCTGTAATTGCTTCCCCGCTCAACATGGGTGTTGACTGGTCGGTCCATACTCCCAGTCTGCCTCTCTCTTTCCCTAGTAGGGTGTGTCTCTGGGGAAGCGGAGATCCAGGCCATATTGGTGAGGTCTTCAGTCCAGGGAAGCCTGGCCGGCATCCTGATGACATCTGGAACCTGGTGACTGAAAAGAGAGTTAACATACAAAGCCAAACAAATTGTTGAGTAATCATGGACCCAAAGCTTGGAATAGTGGAGAGGAAGTGTTAGGGGGATACTCACTGCAAACTCTAGTGTACTTCTGCTTTCAGGTATATATTTTGCAGTAGTTTATGGATACATGTAAACATATGCTCTCTCTCACAGAAACTGGTGTATGTCTAGCTTTTGGGACTTTGTTAGAAAGTGAACCACCTGAGATGGCATTAGAGAATACTATGAAAGGAAAGGTCTCACCCAAGTAATGAAGCTGAAGGGTTATCATTCCACACGTGATAGCCATACTAGTTTGCATTCCCACCAGTAGTGTAGCAGTGTTCATTTTTCTACACAACCTTGCTAACACCTGTAATTTCTTGTTTTGTTGATGTAGGCAGTTCTCACAGGTGTAAGATGGAACCTCAATGTAGTTTTAATTTTCATTTCTCTAATGATAACTGAAATGGAGCCTTTCTTCTTATTTCTATGGGCCATGTGTGTTTCTTCTTTAGAAAATTATTAAGTTGTTTGTCCTACTTATAATATAAATTGGGTGATGCTTTTTCCTATTTCTGAGCTATGCCAGTTCTTTGTAGCTATATGATACTATTTTATTGTTGGATATGTGAGTCATAACATCTTCTCCCAGTTGCTGAGCTGCTTGGTTATCCTTGTGTAGTTTGATTTCAATGTGTAGAAATCTTTTAATTTGATTTAATCACATTAATTTACTTTGTTTTATTTGCACTTGCCCATGGAGTTGAGTCTCCAAACATATTTTTGTGTTCCATCTATATTTTTTCAATGTATTTTATGGTAGGACCATAACTTCTCTCTCTCTGTCTCTATCTCTCTCTCTCTCTCTCTCATTTGTTTATCATAGCACTGTTCAGCTTTGGCTGATGGAGGTGTGGAGGATTAAACCTGGGACTTCAGAGCATCAGGCACAAAAGTCTCTGCATAACCATTGTGCTATCTACCACCCCCCCCACACACACACACACCACCTCACAACTTCTCTATCCATTTATCTGTCATTGGACACAGGCTGTTTTGATGATTCTCTAGCATAAATAGTACAGTTCTGGACATAGGGGTGTATATATCCTTTAGAATTAGTGCCTCTAGGAGCCAGGTTGTAGTGTACCTGGTTGAGCGCACACATTGCAGTGCACAAGGACCCAGGTTCAAGTCCCTGGTCCCCACCTGCAGGGGGAAAGCTTTGTGAATGTTGAAGCATATTGCAGGAGTCTCTCTGTCTCTGTCCCTCTCTAGCACCCCCTTTCCTCGGGATTTCTGGCTGTCTCTATCCAATAAATAAATAAAGATGATAAAAAAGTAAAAAATAAATAAAAAAGAATTAGTGCCTCTATGTCCTTTAGCTATATTCCTAGGAGTGTTATTGCAGGACTGCCGAAAGTTTTTATTTTTTATTTGCCTTAGTATTCTCCAAACTAATTTCTATGGAAACTGCATTAGTCTCCATCCTCACCTGCATTACACCTGAGTTTCCTTTTCTGCTACTTTTTTTTTTACTTTTTTCAGAAAATTAATAAGAGAAGGTCTACAAAAACTTCAGAATGTTGTACCTGAAGGAGCTACACACATGCAAGCAGGATTAAGAATGGTACAGAATGCTGGGCCTCTGAGAATTCGTTCTGTCCCCCTCAGCCCGCTGCCTTCTCACAACATCCCTTCTCTTCTTGCAGGCTTATTATCAGATATTGGAAGCAACCAATGCAGGTAAGTCACCTACTGTTACCATTATGGTCAAAACAGGTCCCAGAATTGAGCCAGGCCTGGGCTTCAGTAAGGTCTCATGCAGGCCCACCTCAGCCACTTGCTAGTAAATGATTGTTATAGCAACTGGCTTGCCTCTCTGTGCTGCAACCTCCTTCTCTGGGCAGTGAAGATAAAACCCACCCCAGAAAGGGGCCAGGTGGTAGTGTAGAGGGTTAAGCTCACATGGTGCAAAGCCAAAGTAAGGATCCCATTTCGAAGCCCTGGGTCCCCTCCTGCATGGAGTTTGTTTCACAAGCAGTGAAGAAGGCCTGCAGATGTCTACCTCTCTCTTCCCTTCTCTGTCTTCCCCTCCTCTCTCGATTTCTCTCTGTCCTATCCAGCAACAATAATAATAACAACAAGGGCAACAAAATGGAAAAAATGGTCTCCAGGAGCAGTTGGATTCATAGTGCAGGTACTGAGCCCCAGCAATAACCCTGGAGGCAGGAAAAAAACACCCCAGTGATGATTCTAAACTATGTGGGGGTCTGGGGTTCTTAATGCTTATTAGATATGAAGTACTTAGTGTTAGAGGACATGACTTGTGTACCTGAGACTCTGACCCCGGTCAGTTTCAGGCACCATCACATGCCAAAGTTGAACAATAACTTCATCTGTTTCTTGCCCTCTCTGTCTAAGAAAAGACTAATCTTTTTATGAAAAATAAACACAGCTGTTTGATCTACATTTGATCTGTGTAAACAAGAAGAAAAAAAGCAGGGACCTCAACAGGCAGAATGTAATTTACAGAATAAAAAAATAAATTTAAAAAATCTTGATTATTTCCTCCTTGCAGGCCAAACTCTACCTCCATGACATTTCTGGCTCTGACTCTAGAAAAGGCTGTTCTCAGTCTAGTGGTGTCTCCATGGAAAGATGATGGTGTTGAAGCTGTTGTCAGAAAAAAAAAAAATGGTAGACCTAACAGTGAGAGACTTTGAGCATGGAACCTACTCCCCAACTGCCTTTGACCTTGAGTTATGAACCGCTGGGTTGTGGATACCAGCAGAAGTGCCTACCTGAACTGGCAGTTGGGTGTCAGTTCTGTTCCCGTTACCCATCTGAAAGTTTCACTCCTGTCCAGTGTAGTAGCTGGAATAACCTCTGGGGCAAATGTTTTACTATCTAGTAGTAATGAGAATTCAGCAAGGAAAGTTCTGAGATGAACTCAATCTCCTCATCTACAAAGTGGGTCTTTGCTAAGGTCCCTTGTCCCACCAGGAGTCTGCTGTAAAGCCCTACAGGGGTGCTGAATGGCAGAGGTTCAGGTCTAGGCAGCCTCTCATTGGGGAATGGAGGGAGGAGAAAAGGGGAGCATTTATGTGGGCCTGGAAACCTGTGGCAGTGCACTTGGAGTGCCCTTACTGACCAGATCACTCTCTGCTTCTCCTTCAGGAAAGAAGCCAGTTCAGTCCTTGATCCTGACTCTAACAGATGGAACACTTGATGATATTCCATTTGAAGAGGCAAAGGAAGAAGTAAGTCCTATTCATCTTTATCAACATTTGTTCCCATTACTCAGTCATCCTCAACACTCTGTTTATCTTAGGCTGAAAAGTGTCGGAAATTGGGGGCAACTGTTTACGGTTTGGGTATAAAAGACTACCGGAGAGAGCAGGTAATTTGGAACAGGTCACCGGGTGGTAATTTGGAACAGGTCACCAGGTGTGGGGGACAGGGGAAGCTGTAAGACTGGTGAGTGGCTTTCCAGGGCTTCCCAGGCAATGGTCCTTTAAGTCAGTCCAAGTGCTTGGAAACAGGCATCATGGAAATGAAAAACAGTATGTGTTTTGCTCCCAAAGAGTTAGCTGCTGCCTGGTGCCAGGGTGGGGCTTTTGACTCAAGGGACCAACTTCTAGACAAGGGACCAACTTCTAGAATAAGAAGCTGCTACACCATCACCCCCTGGTGGTGACCCAGTCCTCCTCTTTCTTGTAGCTAGATGAAATTGCAAACAGCAAGAATCATGTATTTGCAGTGGAAAGATTCGAAGATCTGAAAAAAATCATTGATCCCGTGAGTGAGGGTTAAATGTGGGAAGAAGGGTAGGATAGCTCCTCACCATAACCTGTTCTTTAATTCTTCCTGACCCTGACAACAACTACTACTCAAGCTTACAAAAAAGTCCTGTGTTGAGATTACACGTCTTGAAGCTTCCAGTTACTGTGCAGGAGGTAAGAGTTGAAGTCACTGCTATTGATACACAGAGGGTTTTGTTTGTTTGTTTGTTTTTTAGGTATGTGCTGTGTGGTAATGCTGACACAAACATATGGCTTTAGGGTAGCTTGTGTGGACTGAGTGTTCCAAGTGTGTGTGTGTGTGTGGCGGGGGTGGTGAGGGCTGTGAGAATGCCTGGTGTGGTTGTGTAGCAATGTGCACTGGGTCTATAGGCAAGTGCATGTTTGAGTGAGGTGTGCATGTCTTGGGGTGTGGGATGGGTAAGTGAGTATAACTACTTTTTCCTTTTGTGATAGTCAACATTTCATTCTGTATATGATAGATAATGACTTGACGTATGTGAAAATTTAAAGTCTTAACCACAAGGCATGAGTGTAATGTTCTCTATCTTAAAAATGAAAGTTTCATTTAAGATATGAAAATACATTTTAAGACCTTCAGCTACACATAAGCAAATGAAATCTGACAATGTGTAAAGGAAAGTAATTCAATCTTAATGGTGAACCAAACCAGAAATGCGAGTCTGATTCAGAATTTGGAATATCAATGTAAAAGAACACATCATCAACAACAACAACAACAAAAAGATAAAAAATAGATATCATTTCAGTTGGTGAGTGCACACATTACCATGCATAAGGACCAATGTTCGAGCTGCTGGGCCCCGACTGCAGGGACAAAACTTTATGAAGTAGTGAAGTAATGCTTCAGATGTCTCTCTTTCTGACTTTCTCCCATTTCCCTTTGTATTTCTTTCTGTCTTTATCCACTAAAATGAAAATGAAGAAAAAATAAAGACATATTAAAAGTTAAAATAAATAAATGAAAGAAGTTGGGCCCAGATCACATTCCAAAGTCTTAATAGGGACATTGTCTGACAAAGGGTATCTACATAATGTTCACAGCTAGCATGTCACCAGTAGGTAATGGAGAAGGCCTCTTCCAGAGATCAGGAGGGGGGAAAGGAGCCTTTCTTAACCAGGGAGGGTCTCTCTTTCCCTGTGATGAGTACATACATGAGTTACTTGCTGACATCAGCCCCTCCTCTCTATAAAGCATTCATGTGTGCAGGCATGTAAGATGGTATCACTTGAGATTGTGTGGTTGAGGTTCCTGAAGACTCACTTCCCCACTGGAACACCATCCAGCCTGATCAACCCAGATCCTGACACAGAAAACCATTTATTATTATTATTATTATATTTACTTATTTTATTTGATAGAGATAATTTGAGAGGAAAAGGGGAGAGAGGAAGAGAGATTGAAGGAGAGATGGAGAGAAGGGGAGAGAGAGAGGGAGAGAGAATCTACAGCACTGTTTCACCACTTTTGAAGCTTCCCCTATGAAGGTGGAGACTGGGGGCTTGAACTCAGATCCTTGTGCATAGTACAACTGAGCGCATCACTGCCCAGCCCAAGTGAACCATGCCTGCCCTATGCTGGCCACTGGAAGACAAGAAGTAAAAAATATCCAGGGGTCAAAAAGATCTGTGTTCTTCTCTGTGCTCTTTTGCCCATGGGCACACAAATGGAAGCAAAAAGCTGAGTATATGCAATTTTCAATATTGTCTCCAAGAAGCAAAAGTTAGCAAACTACTAACTTGTACCATCCCAGCAATCTCTAATATGACCTTCCAAATTGGCTCTTTGGTTCTTATCAGTTAAAAACTGTTCATTTTTTATCTGAAGTTATCATACCCTGTGTGTCAGCCCCTTTAAGAGGAAGGAAACTCAAGGCAGAAACCTGGGCCCCAAAGGAAGCAGAAACCTATTTCATCAAAGGACACCACTTCATATCTTTCTGAAAAAATAAGTGGCCCAGGTTGCCTGAGGAGGCAGTCAGTGCCTGAGATCAAAGCATCATCTCTTCAGTCTCTCGGGATGTCTTCAGAGCAAGGCAGAGGTCTCAGCACCTTCTGCTTTTAGGCCCTCATTCCAGTTTAACTTCCCAAAGGATCCTAGGAGGCTGAGGAGGCTCTTTCCTAAGTCCATATACAAGGTCTAGTCCCCTAGATAAAGAGGCCTCCCAGGCCTCCTGCTCAGAGGTTAAATAGGGTAAAGTTTCCTACAAATAAGTAGATTTCCTTCTTTCTCCCTCCCTCCCTCCCTTTCCTTCTTTCTTTCTTCTTTCTTTCTTTCTTTCTTTCTTTCTTTCTTTCTTTCTTTCTTTCTTTCTTTCTTTCTGCCACCAGGGTTACTAGTGTCTCTATGACTCTCTGTTGAAGAGGCCTTCTTTTCCCCACTGATGGTTTTGATTCCTATGAATTATACTAAGTGTCCATCTATTTGTGGATTAATTTTCAGATTCTCTAGTCTATTCCTTTGGTATGAGTGCCCATTGTTGTTTCTTTCTTTTTATTTACTTATTCTTTATTGGGGGGTGATTAGTGGTTTATATTCAACAGCAAAATACAGTAGTTTGTACATGTGTAACATTTCTCAGTTTGCCACGTAACAATTTAACCCCCTTTAAGTTCTCCTCTGCCATCATGCTCTAAGACCTAACCCCCCCACACCCCAGAATCTTTTACTTTGGTGTAATATAACACCATTGTTGTTTCAATACCATACCATTTTAATTACTATTGTTTTGCAGTATAAGCTGAAGTCAATAAGCATGACACCTACTATTGTTTTGTAGTATAAACTGAAGTCACATAAGTCTGATAGCTTTATGTTTTTGTTCTTTTATCTCAGGAGTGTTTTGAATATTTGTGAGAGTTTTGGGGGGGATGCAATACACATAAATTTTTAGCTGTGTTCAATTTTCTTGAGATACTTCACTGGGATTTTGATGGGAATTTCACTGAATCTGTAAATTGCTTTCTGTAGGACTGACATTTTAATATTTACTCCTCCAATTCAGGAAAAATGAATGCTCTTTCATTTATTTGTGTCACCCTCTATTACTTTTAAAGCTACTTTACCTATGAACAACTTGAGTTAAAGTAAACTAGTATGATCAGTCCACTTTAAAAATAAAATTTCATTAATGTGTTGAGAAATATGTTACATAACACATCTGTATCATGCTCTAGTTTTTGTTTTCTTTTTTCTTTTTACAAATCATTTCACTGGTGCATTAATGTTTTACAGTGCAGGTGTTGTTGCATGGGTACAATTTCTCATTTCCCTGTGATTCATGCCTGCAAAATAGTCTCACTTCCAACTCAAAGTCTTTTCTACTAGCAGGCACCAAGCTCTCAAACACTCCTCCATCTTTTCTCTTCCCTTCCTTCCTCAGACTCCTTTGCTTTGGTGTGATAAACCACACCCAATCAAGTTTTACTCTACGTTTCTCTTTCTCTCCTTGTTTCTTGAGTTCCACCTATGAATAAGATCATCTGGTATTTGCCTTTCTCATTTTAACTTATCTCACTGAACATGATTCCTTCAAGATCTATCCAAGATGAGGCAAAATAGATACGACTTCATCATTTTTAATAGCTGAGTAGTATTCCATGGTGTTTATATACCACAACTTTTGTAACTACTCATCTATCTTTGAGCATCTGAGTTGCTTCCAAATTATGCTGCCATGAACATAGGTGTGCATATATCTCTTTGGATAGGTGTCTTTGCTTCCTTAGGATATGAGAGAATTTGGAGGTCTTAGTGTAGGTCCATTTCTAGTGTTCTGAAGTTTCCAGACTATTTTCCTTAGGCGTTGAACCGATTTACAGAGTTTAGTACTTTGAATCCCCTGTGTGCTACCTCTTAATTGATGTTGCTACTATTTCTTAGTCTCCAGTAATTCTGGTTGTCAATATGGTTCTGGCACCTTTGTAGCACCATGGCACAGCTTGAGTCTTCTTTCCCCGTCTCCTCCTCTTCCTGCTGGCCATGCACACTTACCCACCTCCAAACAGTATCACTTTTTTTCTCCAGAAATTTGAGCTGCACCATGATGAAACTTCTTGTGGCATGTGGTTGCAACATTTTTATGTGCTATAGAAATCAGTCAACATATGTACACCACAATGGCTTCACTAGGGATATCTCGATATCAAAAAAAAAAATTTTTTTTTTACTATTATTTCTCTGCCAAGCCTCTGTGAAAGCTTCATGCCTACAAAATTCCAACACTTCCAGTGAACTTATATTTTTTTACATTTTATCCAAGAAGGGGTGGAAAAAAGATAACTTGAAGAGACAGAAAAAGAAGAGACATAACAATACTACTCCACTGCTTTTGAAGTGTCCCCTCTGCCTGGTACTCCCATGGAGGGACCAGAGATTTAACCCCAGTCTCCTCATGCCTGGTAAAGTTTGTAATCCACCTGGTAAGCTATTTCCTGGCTCCTGAACTTCTTCTTCTCTCTCTCTCTCTCTCTCTCTCTCTCTCTCTCTCTCTCTCTCCCTCTCCCTCTCCCTCTCCCTCTCCCTCTTTCCCTCTCTCTCCCTCATGAATTTTATTTATTTTTATTTTTATTATCTTTATTTATTTGATATAAACACCCAGAAATCAAGAGGGAAGGGGGAGATAAAGAGGGAGAGAGATAGAGAGATACCTGCAATACTGTTTCAACACTTGCAAAGCTTTCCCCCCTGCAGGTGGGGATCAAGGGCTTGAACCTGGGTCCTTGCACATTGTAACATGTGTGCTCAGGTGCACCACAACCTGGTCCCTCCCCTTTTCTCAAAAACACTGGAAAGACTACAAAAATATCAACAAATCAGCTTTGGCCACAGTCCTAGAATTCATTTTCATTAAATCAGAGACTTCTATATGACCCATACTGCAGCAGGAAATTTTGTGTGATCAATGTGGTGCATGCTGGAGGACGTTTTGAAGCACAAGGAACCAGATATATAACATTATATATAATATATAATATATATTATATATAATATATATTATATAATATAACCAGATTCAGTTATATTGACATTTCCCAAAATGGTTCCTTGTGTATTGACATTGGTCAAATGAAGATAGGTTATGGAAATTAGTTATACCAAGGACTTTGCAATCAGGAGGCTGGTGAACTTGACACATAGCAGAAAGAACTGCTTATTCTACTGGCTGAAGAATTGTGGGCTAAGTGCATTGTCTGAGTCTCTGTATGTGTCCTTTGGTATTAAAACAAGGGCAGAGACCCTCTGAGATTCCCAGGATTTTGTAAAATATCTAGAGACCAAAAATGTACCTTAGTATGTCAGTGTCATCTCAGTAGCAGAAGGAAGTGTTTTGGTGAATCCCAGGAAGAAGTAGAGAAAACATTCATCTCTTAGGGTCTGAATCCACAACTGAGATGGAGAAGGAAGTATTGGTCATTGAAATTAGCCAGACCAAAGATTCTGGTATCAGGAGGCTAATGAACTTGACACATAGCAGAAAGAACTGCTTGTTACACTGGCTGCTGAATTGTGGGCTAAATACACTCCATGGGGGGGGGGGGGGGCGGTTTCTTGAGAAAAAATGTCTCCTTGCTGTTTCCAAATCCCACTCTAAGCCTAGCATATCTGGACTGCCATAGGCTCACAAAAATACAGATCCCAAATATCAGAAAGTCTAATCCTCCAGACCTTTGCATCTTCTTGGCTCCTCTTATTTATGTATGGAGGCCTGGTGGAGAGCATTGAAGACAGGCTTAGGGAGCCAAGGTCTAAAACCCATGATTGTATTTACCCTTATGAAGGGGACAAAGCAGGATGTTTCTGATGACTTTTATAGGTCAGAGTCATTAGTAAGAATCCCTAAGAGCTGAAACCCAGTCCAGCCTCTGCAGTGACACTAGGTGGGGCTCTAGCCAATGGGGCACAGAGATGTTGGTTTGGACATGTAATTACATCCTCATAGAAACTTTTTGAGATTTATATTGTGGCTGAGGGGAGGTGACCTGCCACAATGGCAAATAACACCCAGCCACTCCTCACACACATCTTTGGATGTTGTCCTTGCAGAAAACTATATGTTACTGGTTATTGGAAGAGGCTTTACTAATGCAAAGAAAAAGGAAGATGTTATTTGTAGATACAATTTCAATGCCACTGAATTCTTTGGTAAGTAACACTCTAAATTCCACTAAGCAGCAGATCACTGTATCAACTATATTTCCTCAGTCAGTCAAGGACTCAACAACTGTTCAGATTTTTCTTTATAGAATCTGAGGACAGAGGCCTTGAGTAGTGGAAGGAGTTAAGCAATGCCCAGAGCCACAGAGCATCTTGAGAAAAGCATTAGCCCTGCTGATGTTGCATTTGAGGTGGTAACTGCACAGAAATTTCTTACCCCAAATCCTTTCCTGGGTGCTTCACATTCCCAGACAATTAAGTATCTTAACAAAAGGAATCTTCTGGAGGAAAACAGTGACCTCGTCAGGGTTCTGAGTCAATGTGAGGTCTACTGGTACTTTCTCCAGGAGAATAAACTCACTTTGGACTGAGAGGGAATCCCAGCATGATTACATAATAGTACTGAGTGACCTTGGTCAAATGAGAGTTCTTTTGTCAGGTTCTGTTTACTCTCAAACTGGTCCAATATGATGCACTAGCTAAGTTCTGCCACACATGGAAACCCACTTGAAAGTACTCAGATACCCCTATGATGAGTGAGAGTCTATGACAGCACACAGCAAGATCAGGCAGATGCTGTGCTCTCAGAACTGAAGGGTGTGTGTGTGTGTGTGTGTGTGTGTGTGTGTGTCCTTTTGTGTGTGTGTGTGTGTGTGTGTGTGTCCTTTTCCATATAGTGCATGGGCACAACTGAACTTTCTTTTTGCCCTTCATTGTCCCACTTAGTTCCTTGATACATTCATCTATGTTATTATATGATGTATACTGTTTAATGACTTCTTATTTCAGAGTCATCAGGAAAACATAAAACATCTCCTCTCCACCACATGTCTAGCACATCTTTCCTTTTTGCATGAGAAGAAAGAACAGAGTAGAAATTACCATGGCCACATTCCCACACCACACAATGTGTAGAAGGTCTCAGAATATTAAATTCACCTTCTTTATACTCTCCCATTTATGGCTGAGCAACCTTTTATTATGGAGAGCTAACACTTATGAAACACTATCCTGGGTAACATGTTGACTATTTTATAATAACTATCCCAATTCTCAAGAGAGACTTATTTTCACTTTGAATGTTTTGAAAGAGGCCTGTCAATATTGCTTTGTAAGACTCTGAACTAGAGGCAGTGTCAGTTGAAGAGTTTGCTTAATGTCACAAGCTAACAATGGTGATGTCCAGGCTCCCAGTGTAGGCTTTTCTAACCTGGTGAGGGAGGGGGATAGGTAGGAGCTCTTTATCTACAGGAAATGAGCTCTGTAGCCTGTGGCTACACTCATGTCCCAGGTTGGGAGTCACTAACTTTCTCTCCAAGCCAGAGAGAAGTGCCAGATCCTCATGCAAGAGCCCATCTCACATTCCTGCTTCACTTAGCGGGCTACCACTCTCAATCATTTTAAGAATGGACAGAATAATTCCTTTCTGTCACTTTTTTTTTTTTACTTTCTGTAGCTATTAACACAACTCACTTGGCTTCACTGATAGCATATATGACATTATTTCAGGTATAAAATTTTCACATTCTCTAAAAGAAAGGGCAAGTCACGAGTTTCTAAATACCTTTCCTTCATTTCCATTGTCCGCTGTATGTCTTTTTCCGTGACATTTAGTTTTGCTTGTCTTTTTTAACTGCCACTCTCCATGTTCAATTGAAATGCCCTTGAGAGCAGAGTCTCTGCCTGTTCTGTTCCCACTGAACACAGAGCACTATATGTGTTAGCACAGAACTGGTGCTCAGAAGAAGACAGAGAAGAGTGGTGCCAGCTGCAGGGCACTAGCTGTGCTTGTCAAGTACAAGAGGAAAAAAATGATATTTAGATATACATGTCCATTGGAATTCTTTCATGTGATTATTATTATTTTAGATAGAGGAGCAACCTCTGTAACCGGTGGCACCATAAAGTGTCCAGGAGTAAAGATCAAGAAACCAGGCCAGTAAGTTTCCAGTTTGGGACCAGGCAGGCAGTAATTGATTCCTTGGTGTGGAAGAGGACTTCCACTGGGAGGCCTCAGGACATCTTCCCCACTTACCCTTATTGCTGATCTCCTGATGCATTCAGGGGTCTGTTGTGGTCCAGCCTCTGCTAAGGACTGAGTGTGGGGGATGACTGATTGCCCCAGGGGTAGTCCCTGAGCTCTAGAATCCTTTCAGAGATATACCAGCATCCTATGCAAATACAGGAGAGTCAGGACCATGGCATCAAACAGCCACTTGAGTCACTCAGGTTATGGCCACCAGGGTGTTTGGTCCCATGCAGATCCCCTCACTGCCAGGTCAGCGTCATTGCAGAGGTTCACCTGCTAATATTTAGGATTAGCTCTCCTCATCCTCACTGTTCTTTACTAGCCCCATGTGTCTAATGTTTATGACTATAAAATGGGGGGGGGGGTTGGACAGTGGTGCACCTGGTTAAGCACACATAGTACTAAGCGCAAGGACCCACACAAGGATCTGGGTTTGAGCCTCTGGCTTCCCAACCCTTGCAGGGGGGTCGATTTACAAGCTGTAAAGCAGGTCTGCAGATGTCTCTTTCTCTCTGCCTCTCTATCTGCCCCTCCTCTCTCAATTTATTTCTGTCTTATCCAATAAAATGGGGGAAAAAATGGCCACCAGGAGCAGTAGTTTCATAGTGCCAGCACCAAGACCCAGTGATAACCCTGTAGGCAAAAAAAGAAAAAAAGGAAAAAGAAAGGAAGGAAAGAAGAAAAGAAAGAAAAAAGAAAAGGAAAAGGGGAGAAGTGTGGGCTATAATCTCAACCAAGTATGAAACCTGTGTCAATGTGTACATTTAAGTTATCTGTTCTTTCTGTGGTTCAGGCAAGTCTTGGTGCAAATAAGCCTGGACAATGGTGCCAGCTTCGTTGACAAGACGGCTAAAATCACTAGCAAACAATGTGTGAGTATACAGCAACCTTCACTTTTTTTCCAGAGCCCCTAATGAGGGGCAGCAAAGGGGAAACACTAGCACCTAATACCTTGTGCAGACCTCAGAAAACACCTCACAGCCAGTGTGCGGTGCTTTACCTTTCATCAGGAAGCTACCTCCACACTGACACATGGGGAGTGCCACAGGAGTGCTTCTGCAAGAACACTCAGGTGTGTGGCCAACTTGCAGAGCTTGGAGCATCTCTGCTCTCTGTGAACACTTGAATGAAGATGTGCCAGAGAGATCTAAGCAGATTCCAGAAATGGTGCTGAGACTTTGTCCATGATGTTTTCTATCCTATCATATCACTGCATCTGGGTCTCATGGTGGGGAGCTTGGGCCTCCATTTGGATTCCAAGTGGAGCCACTAGAAAAGCCTAGAGCCTCACATTCTAGGAGTCAGAATCCAGAAACTCTGGGGCATCTGTGGTCTCCAAACTAGGGTCCTAGATATGAGGGATCTGTGGATGGACATGCTGTGCCCTGATTTTAGTTGGGGTATCACCCACTGGTATAGCAGTTACAGCTCTGAGGCCCAGTATAACCAGTGCAGCACTTCCCACTCAGGAAACACCACCTGTTACTTTGCGGACCTTCTGTCTTCCTCCTACTTCTGCCTTGTGCCTTTGCTACCTACCTGTCCATTTCTTCCCTCTTGATTTCTTTTATTATTATTATTTTTATTATTATCTTTATTTATTGGATAGAGCCAGCCGGAAATTGAGAGGGAAGAGAGGGAAAGAAACTAAGAGACACCTGCTGCACTGCTTCATCACTTGGGAAGTTTTCCCCCTGCAGGTGGGGACTGAAGGCTTGGACCCAGGTCCTAGCACACAGTAACATGTGCACTCAACCAGGTGCGCTACCACCCAGCCTCTAGTCCTCTTGATCTCTGCAGGAGGTTTCTCATCTCCTATGGGGAAGTTGTCAGGGCTGTGGAAGGGGCCAAGTCTCAGCTCGGTGAGAGGCACCTGAGAATTAAGATGCTGCTTCCCAGATGTCTTTTCTTCTTACATCACGTCTTCCGAGCACCTTGGAAGAGTGATATGGGCAACAGAGAGCATCTGGCTGGAGAAAGACCACTTCCCTTGGGTTATGAATAACATCAAGATAATATTCCTCTCTCTTAAGTTACCCTATGTCCACCTGGCCTGTCTAAGACCTTTATGAACTCTCTCTGAACTTTACAACAGCTGCTCAATATCTGCTACCAATGTGAAAATGGTGGACCAAGAAAATGAAATAGCTTTGCTCAAAGCTGCAGAGCCAAGGAGCAGGGGGTTAGTCCATGGACAGATGGGCCTTGGTCTCCTGCCCTACTTTTCTACTTCCATATCTCAGTGTGCTTAGCAGTCCCCCAAGGACATCTGTATATCTACAGATTTTTGTGTCTCACAAAACCCAGTACTGCCATGCAATGAGTGTGCAGAGGGATGGATTTATCACTTTAGCAAGAAATCTGACTTCCTAGACAGAGTTCTGGGATAAGGTGGGGACTGTGCCCCTGCCTCTATAAGGGCTCTCTAGATATGGGGCCCAGTTTCTCTAGGTTGGCAACTTGGAGAGGAAAGATGTGGGCACTAAGAAGTCTTGTGTGGATGCTGTATGATGAGTTCTCAGAAAGAAACTAACAGCATATTCCTGGCTTATGTGTCCTCTACAGCATCGTTCACCAATTATTGTCCCAAAAATTCTCCCAGTCATCCCTTTATATGTGGCTGGAGCTGGAGCAGGCCTCTTAGTCCTATTACTTCCCTTTTGCTGCTGCCAACGATGTCGCACAAGGGTGAGTGTGCCAGCCTACATTCTAAAACTCAGCCCTGCACCAACTCCCTTGGGGACCTTGTCACATGACTGCCCCATGATCTTGTCTGTCTTAATCCAATCACATCATCACATCAGCACATCATAGATGTTGGCCTCCCTTCCCCAGACATAAGAATTGCTTGGGCTCTTTGGAGTTTCCCTATTTCCTTCCTGACAGGGCATTTATTTTATGGGTGGTTATTATCTCTGAAGAGAAGCACACAGATCCTTGATTAGAGTAACTTCACAACAGTCAGATAGATTCCTGAGGACTGACTGAAATACAGGGAGAGGGCTCATATTGAGGGACAATCAAAATAGGTAAAAAGTAGGGAGTCAGGCTATAGCGCACGGGGTTAAGCTCAGGTGTCGCAAAGTGCAAGGATTGGCATAAGGATCCCAGTTCAAGCCTCCAGCTCCCCACCTGTAGGGGAGTGGCTTCACAGGCGGTGAAGCAAGTTTGCAGGTGTCTATCTCTCCCCCTCTCTGTCTTCCCTCCTCTCTCCATTTCTTTCTGTCCTATCCAACAATGACAACAATAACAACAATAATAACTACAACAACAATAAAAAAACAAGGGCAACAAAAGGGAATAAATAAATAAATATTTTATAAAATATGTACAAGTAATCAAAAAAGATGATGTGTCCTCTGGGACAAAATGGATGGAAATGATTATGCTTAGTGAAATAAGAGGTTAAAGACAACTACTCGATGGTTTCACTTCTATGTGGAATCTGTAGATCTCATATACATGAACTTAAAAAAAAAGAAAAAGTGGGAGTTGGGTGGTAGTGCAGCAGGTTAAGCGCACATGGCGCCAAGAGCAAAGAACTGGTGTAAGGATCCCAGTTCAAGCCCCTGGCTCCCCACCTGCAGGGGAGTCGTTTCACAAGCGGTGAGGCAGTTCTGCAGGTGTCTATCTTTATATCCCCCTCTCTGTCTTCCCCTCCTCTTTCCATTTCTCTCTGTCCTATCCGACAATGATGGCATCAATAACAACAACAATAAAACAAGGGCAACAAAAGGAAATAAATAAAAATAATTTTAAAAATTACAAAAAATAAAAAGAAAAAGTGAAGCAAGCAAAACTGTTTCTAAGACTTGTGAGAACTATGGTGGTTATCTTTAGGAGATGGAAGTGTAGAGATACAGAACTTTGGTGATGGGTGTGGTGAGGAACTATATCCTATAATCTGACAATCTTGTCATCTACTGTTAACACAAATTTAAAAATTAATAAAAAATAGGTGCAAGTTCCTCGAAGGATGATACTGATATGGAAGTATTTCTGACTTTTGAGAACCTATACTTTTAAGATCCATCATGATTTGCACATATCTGGGGGCACTCCACCTCTTCCTCATCAGTGATTATTAAGTGCCAAGATGTGTTGTCCCATGCTGTCCCATGCTGGAATGGAAAAGGATCAGTTGCCATCCTTCTCAAAGTAGTTACAGTGTGGTGACTGGTCTATTATTGGTCCCTGAGGTGATTGAAGTTAAGATGTTACCTTCCTGGGTGTGACTAGTGTCCTGGTAAAGTGAACAATAAAAAAAATAAATAAAAAAACAGAGCGGGGCCAGTTGGTAGCACAGCTGGTTGAGCACATATGTTACAGCGCACAAGGACACAGATGCAAGCCCCCAGTCCCCACCTGCAGGGGAAAAGCTTCACAAGTGGTAGAGCAAGGCTGCAGGTGTATCTCTGTCTCTATCCCTCCCTATCTCCCCCTTCCTCTCAATTTCTGGCTATTTCTATTTAAAAAAAAAAAAAAGGACAGAGTGATCCCCTTGGAGAGGAGAGAGGGACTGTGGTGAAACAGTATATCTAGGTTTCCAAGGACACATAGAGAAAGCTGACTGGAGAAAGAGGGTAAAGTAGAGGTATCAAGAACAGACTAGCCCAACACAAAAACAAGCAGATGTAAGAATATGCCAACTGTACATTGGTAATTGAGGAGCCTGAGTCTCAACAACGTGCCCTCTGCTGGCCCCATTCCACAGGCACCCAGATAATACTGAAAATTCATGTTGTCTCAATGCTGCAGAGCAGGCATCAGTGATATGTGTATGGAGCAGGAGTCAGGCGGTAGCGCAGCAGGTTAAGCGAGTGTGGCGTGAAGCACAAGGACCGGCATAAGGATACTGGTTCTAGTCCCCGGTTCCCCACCTGCAGGGGAGTCATTTCATAGGCAGTGAAGCCGGTCTGAAGGTGTTTATCTTTCTCTCCCCCCTCTGTCTTCCCATCCTCTCTCCATTTCTCTCTATCCTATACAACAACAATGACATCAACAACAACAATAATAACTACTAAACAATTTAAAAAAAACACCAAGGACAACAAAAGGGAAAATAAATAATTATAAAAAATTAATTAAAAAATTATATATGTGTATGGAGTACCTGAGTCCTAAACACCTTCTCAACTAATACTTATATCCCTCTTAACATTCTAGACTATCAAGAAGAAAGAGCCAAAACAGGTGAGTTCTTTAGCTCTTGGTGTGCCAACATACCTTCTGTGCCCACTGACCTTTATAAAGAAACTCATGAAGGATAGGGTAGTCCACTCCCCCCTCCCTTCTCCACCTTCCTAAACAGAAGGAGCTGACAGAAAGAATGATGTCACAGGGAAAGGATATGGTCCTGGGAAGGCTGAGGGGCTCATAAAATGTCACCCAGACACACTCTTTCCATAGCCCCTACAAAGCCATATCCAGGACCCTTGTCACTGAAAAGGAAAGTGGGAGTGGTCTTGTATTACTATTGCTGTGGCCTCTACTAGAATGGATGAAGCTTGGTTATTTTTTTCATTTTTTATTTGTGATCAATAGTAGGTTACAAGATTGTGAGATTACAATATATTAGTTCCACAATATACCCACTACCAAAGTTCTGTATCACCACCCTCCCACCTCCCAAAGATAACCACCATAATTCTCATAAATCCTTTTTTTTTTTCTTTCTTCAGAACACTGTTCAGCTCTGGCTTATGGTGGTGTGGGTATTGAACTTGGGACTTTAGAGCCTCAGGCATGAGAATCCCTTTGCATAACCATTATATTATCTACCCCTGCCCTCATAAGTCTTAAGAGCAGTTTGAAGATGAAACTTTTTATCATGTATCAATGAACTGTAATATAATGGTCCTATCAGGAACCCAGGGAGCTTGTTCTAGAGGGTTCCAGTTCCAAAGATTCATCAGTTTCCTGGCAAGTTAAGAGGTTTGAATGTTTTGGGCCTCTAGGGACTGTAGCAGGTAGCAGGGAGGGATTCTTACCTGGCCTGGAGCTGTGAGGGAGGCCCTGCCTAATTGAGCACACTCACGAAGAGCCAGGGTCCAGGCTGAGATTCACACAGGATGGAGCATGAACCAGGGACCATAAGAGCATTGGTCATGCTGTCTCAGGGCAGGAGAACCTGAATCTGGCATGTGCTTAGCCACCAGCCTCACTGCATTGGGCTGTGCCCTGAGCTGGTGCCCTGTGGTCTAGAGAAACTGAATCTGCTAGAGTTAGGTGAGTGGGCTGATAATCACACCTCTGGCATCTTTCTTTTACTATGCACAAGAAAGCTTGGCTCCTTCAAGGGACAGCCTCAGAGAACTGAGGAGATGGGAGAGAAACTTGTCCTTTTGCACAAAAGCCGTAATTGTAAATCAAAAGGAAACAGCTTGTTTTTCACATGTAGGATCCTCTCTCTCTCTCTCTCTCTCTCTCTCTCTCTCTCTCTCTCTCTCTCTCTTCCCCTCCCTCCCTACCTCCCTCCTGGGTTCCTCTTTCTCCTTGAGTTATCCCTCTAAGCATTTCCTAAGTTGTCATTGCTAGGCAGGTACTGAGGTGCATGTCAGCTGTCTGCACCCTGGAGCTGCCACACAGGGAAGCAAACAAGATATTTCTCATCCTAGGTGCCATGTGTACAGAGACCCATAGTGGTTTTCCCTTATTGCAAGTGCCGAAACAAGAGGATAAAGCAGATGGAGGTAAGAAATGAGCTCAAAAGTAAGGGCTGTGACTTCTAAAGAATACAGGGTAAAAGGAGACACAGGATGTTCATACAGCACTGACCTGAGATCCAGAATGTGTAACAGGTGGAGGTGAACCATGGGCATTGGGCTTAGGTCTCTTAGGTCCAGCACAAGTTCTCCCTTTGGTCGAACCAAAGGCTTCTGGATATTGATGACTGGCTGACAGCCAGCCCATCCCTACTCTTTACAGAAGTTCTCATCAGGCCCAGAAATGCCTTGGGTTTCACTGAGCAGAAGCTACACAAGTAAAAACAAACTGAATCACAAACAAAAATTTCTGAACCAAGTTCTTTCTGCCTTTAAAATATCTTATATTTGCCCTTTAGTCCCTCTCCTGGACAATCACTTGTCTCTCCCATGTTTGGAGTTTTCCTCTAAGAGCAGCTATTGACTCTCCTGCACCAAAATACTGATTGGTTTCATTGCAAAACATTCCTTGATCACAGTCAAGGACTGTGGCTACACCCTAAATACAAAAGTCTGTCAGGTCCCCTGACGCAGGTGGAGGCTGAAGTTCTGGCTCAGAGAGTTCAGGGAACAGAGCTTTGAGTGGCACTGGAAGCAGGATGGGACACTCTACATGTGGATGAAAAGAACTATCTCAGAGATTCCTCAGAGTCTCAACTGCTTTTCAGGAAAATCTGGATCCCTTTTGTCACTTTACTAAAGGCTGTGACCATATGCCATTAATATGTGAGCCCAAGAATAAGGTAAGCAAGGGGCATGAGATGCTGCCTGTGGGCTAGAGGTCCTTTGCTTCCTGCCCTTGACAGTGACCCATGGGGACTGTGGGCCAGAGAGCCCTGCCCAGGCATCTGCCAAGTGGGCTGTCAAGACATGAGTACTTGGTTCCCATGTCTTATGGACATAGCACCATACGCAGACCTTGATTGTCATCATGAATGACAAGACATGTTCCTAGTTGCAGCATTTTTTAGATGGAGTGAAGAGCAGCTGGGATTTCTGCTATCCTGTAGTCTATTATCCATCCATACCAGGCACCAACCCTGTGGATTTCTGGCTCTACTACTCCATCTGCTGAGATCCTCTGGGTCTGTGGTAAAGACGCATAAACTAGACCCACCTTCATTCAGAATGTCTGGGAAATTCTGGTGCCCTGGTTTAAAGTCAAATCTCCCCTTTGCAGTGTCAGTGCCCAGTCCAGTTGGAGGCACTGAGAAAAATTCAACATCAGAGCAGAGGGTGAAAACTCAGAGGACTGGGGCTGGTGGGTAGACATAGCAGACATCCAGAATCTGGTTAATCTCTAAACCGGAGGCCAGATTAGATCTACCACTTAGAGAGACAAAATGCATCAAGCAAGATTTCCCTGTGTGTCCTGGTGGATATTAGACACAACTCCTTAGAATTAAGGAAACCACAGTAGTCTGATCCCAGTTCTAATAACTCTGCCACACCTTCTTCTCTCCTATTTTGCCTACAGGAAAGGTGCTGCCTCGACCCATTCAAGTCAGAGTGTGCACAGCTGCCCTGCTGCCAGAATCTCTACCTTCAATCCAGCCAAGAGAGCCCACCCCTCTCAGGCTACTGTTTGCCCTGCCAAAACCTCCCACCCATGTGCTCTGAAAGCCCTGAAATGCTACCCTACATCAGTTCCCCTCCTCAAGTACATTGCAAATCTCCTTTGCCACTTCCATCCCCAGATTCTGACCACTAAGACACCAAACCCAAGATGGCTAAGAGCCCTTTATGTGCTGGACTGAACACATGTGCTGAGTATCTTCTGACTACAAGTCAGAAGACTTGGGCTTTGTTTATAAGCAGAAGAGTTTGTTACGTGGTGAGCATTTCTCCCCTGTATGAGTTATATCTCTGCTGCTGTTGCCAGGACAAAACACTTGATTACCTGCATGAGTCCCAGTCCCCAGAGTCAGGTCTTTATCTGTCACCAACAGCTGTCCACATGAAGTTTTAGATGTTCTCTTCCCTTTGGAAAAATCCCTGTCATATTATATTTTCTTCCTTAATTATATGCAGAGAGAAGTACTTAAATGTCCTATCTACTCCACTCTATCTATCCACCCCATGCTCTTGGTTTCCATTTTCTGGTTTCCACTTTCCAAGTGTTCCAGAGAAGAGAGAAGGCCCTCTATGACTTGTATCTGAAACTATATTTTCTCCTGCCTCTGACTCTCCATTTCCTAAAGAATTTCCCAAATAGTTTGCTATTTACCACCATGACAAAGAGTCATGTTCCCTACAGAGATGTCTCAGCATGCTGTGTCCTGCCACCTACCAGTCCAGGAAAAGCTGACAAGGAATCCCTTGAGCACTACAGAAATGTAACCCCATTGGCACCTGAATGATTTATCTTAATCCATGCTGTTACTGAGCAAAATGTCTCCCCACCTTCACCTTCATATCTTTGAATATTATGTTTATATAATTCCATTAAATTTCTGTAAGACGATAAGTAAAAAGAATTCCTATTTGAGTTTTAATTTTTAATTTTTTAATTTTTTAATTATCTTCATTTATTTATTGGATAGAGATAGTCAGAAATCAAGAGAGAAGGGGAGATAGTGAGAGAGAGAGACACCTGCAGCCTGGCTTCACCACTTGTGAAGCTTTCCCACTGCAGATGGGGATCAGGGGCTCAAACCTGGGTCCTATGAACTGTAACATGTGCACCACCACCCTGCCCCTGAGTTTTACATTTTTAATCAATTATATGAGTGGCTGAAGATAAGCATCATTTTTCCTACATTTAAGAAGAAAAATATTTTTCTGGAATGGCTTGTATAAACATATATGAAGGGTGGAGAATAAATATCAGAATGGTTATGCAAACAGATTTTCATACCTGAGGCTCCAAAGTCCCAGGTTCAATCCCCCACACACCATTAGCCAGAGCTGAGCAGTGCTCTGGTAAAATAATAATAATAATAAAATAAAAAATAAACATATATGAAGATTATTAGTAGGAATTTCCTAAGTTGTATGACTTTTCACCTAGCATGACTTTTTCTTATAGGTGCCTCCTCTCCTCTGTCCCATCACAGTGGCCCTGGATCCACTGACAGCCAGGACTAGAGTGGTGGAGACAGCGTATCCTACCATCTCTGCTAGCACTTCTGTCTCTCCAATTGCTTACAGGAATTTCACTGGCACAAAATGTCAGGTCCTACAGCTGGAAGTTATAAAATACTTTTAAACACAGGAGTGCCATCTTCCAAAACACCCAAACCATAATAATCCCTATTCTCTCCTCAGGCTGCCTTCCCTCCATAAATGGCACCACCATTCACTCAGGCTCTTGTCAATCAACCAAGTTGTCAATCAAGCTGTCCTGGATTCCTCTTTATTTTCATCCTCACATCCAGCTCACAGGTAAGCCCTGTTTTCTGTATATTTAAAACATATTTTATCTGACCAGCACCTCTATCGATTTAGGCGGACCTTATATTTAATGGAAATTTTCTAATATTATAAAACTATAGCAAAGAATATTTAAAGAGTATGAAGCAGAATGCCTGCCTTCAGTAACTATCAATACACAACAGTCTGGTTTTGTTGATACGTTCACAATTTGAAAGTAATTCGAAACATGGGTACTGAGCGTTTCAGATTCAGTGAAATATAGGACATGTCACCAGTTCCTAGCTAAAGTGCTTAGAATAAGGGGGGGTAGGGGTGGGGAGAAGTTGCCATCTGCCAGTGTCCAAGCAGATGGAGAGGGATGTGCCTGTCCATTAACATTCTTCTGTGTCATTTTTCGTTTAGATAAGAAGCTCTTGTCAACAAAGAAAGATGAAACATTTTTCCCAGCACATGTATTCTACAAATCTAGACTGTAAGTAACAGAGTTGGGGGTGTAGGATAAGTGGATAATATTTGGATCCCATGGAGTGTGAGGGTGGGGGTTGTCACCCCTTTTGGGCAAGTCTGTGGTTGTCACTAGGAGGGATCATCCTATATCCTCCCTACCTGCTCTTTTAAATGACCCCCTGATTTATTCAGGAATCTGCTGTGTCTCAGCCTCCACTGAAAGCAAGTATGGGAGAGGATGTGCTCTAGGGGTAAGCCCTTTCCACAGGTGTCATTTCAGAGATAGACCAGCATGTTCTGTAAATATAGGAGAGTCAGGATGATGACACCACACATCTTCCCAAGTCACTTTAAATCATGGCTACCAGGACAACTGTCCCTGTGAAGACCCCTCACTTCCTGGTCAGAAGTTGACTTCTTGGTGCTCCAAGTGAGCTCTCCTCATCTATCTGACCTGCTCAACTGTGACTCCAAATGTCTGGTGAGCAGGCATACAATGACAGCAGCTGTGGTAGCTATTTGACAATGTGCAAATATTGTGCTTCTTTGTACCGTTAGTTAACGTCTGCCTTTTCTGTGCTTTAGGGTCATGTAGACTTCTTTCAACCTGCACAAAAGTGTCAGTACCATGGGGGCCCATTTTAATGTCATTAGCAAAGAATGTGTAAGTCAAAGGGAGGGACTGAATGGGAGTGGGAAGAGAAGGGGAAGGAAAGCGGTCATAAACTTTTGAACCAGAGGCAAAGGTTCACTGGGGAAAGCTAGAGAAGGAAACATCGCTGGGAAGACATGTAAAGCATGGTGTTCACATAGGTGTCATCTCACAGCCAGTTTGCAGTTTTATGTCTTTCCTCAGGGAGCTGCCCGCCACTCAGGCTGCAGAAGTGCCCCACGAGTGTTTCTATAAGAACACCTGGGCTTGCAGCTAGTTTACAGACCTTAGATAAAATCTCTACTTGCTCTATAAACTTCAGCTTCACTGAAGGCACCAGCTGGAGATCTAATCAAACTCTTGACACAGTATTTTGACTCTGCCAGCACTATCTAACTAACCTTTGCCACCCCACTGCCTCTGGGTCTAGTTGTGGGGAGCTTGGGCTTCACCTGGATTCCAAATGCAATGACTGGGGAGACTAGATGGCTGTGGTCTAGAAAGTAGAGGTTGGAAACTCATGGTCTCCAAAACAGCATCCCAGGCACAGAAGGTCTGGGGGATGGACAAACTGTGCTCTCTCCAGTTGGAGAGATTTCCACAGTGTCAGTACAGAAGTACAGACATGCTGATAGAGTTCTGAACCCTCTTCTGAGGGCTTGCGCATCACAGTTTCTCATCCCCTCCCAGAACACCAACTATTACTTGTTTTATCTTGTTTTGTTTCTTGTTAGTGATATAACAGTATTTTACCAAAAAAAAAAAAAGTAGAATTTCAGGAATATATTCATACCCACACATGATGTGAATATTTACAAATTACCACAACCTCCTCCAATGTTTTGTGTCCTGCCCTGAATAAACATCTTAGTTCTGACAAAGTCTAAGAGACAGTTTGGTTCATGCCTTGTTTTGCTGCAGGGTCATCTTCTTTAGCCAATTATAGTTCATGTATGAGTGAAATCATCCCGTCATTATCCTTCACTTCTTGACTTCACATACTATAATCACCTCCAGTTCCATCCATTTTGATTCAATGATACAACCTCATTCTTTCTGATTGCAGAGAAGTGTGAATGTATACCCCACAGTTTCCTTATCTTTTAGTCTGTTGTTGGGCATTTATGTTGTTCTCATATTTTTGACTTTTGTTAATAGTGCAGCTATGAACATAAGGGTGCATATGTCCTTTCAAATTAGTGCTTCCACATCCTTTAGATACATGTCTTGCAGTAGTATTGTTGGAGAATAAGGTATTTCCATTTCTATGTGTTTAAGGACTCTCCAAACAGTTTCCTCCTGCATGCTTTTTCAAGTCTAAAACCCAAGTCTTTGATCCATTTTTAGTTAATTTTGGTGTATGGTTAAGTGGTGATCTAGATGCATTTTTTTTACATATGATTTTCCAGTTTCCACAGTACCATTTATTTTTCTAGTTAATGATTTTGGTCTCTTTATTATGTATGTGTGGACTTATGATTGGATTTTCTACCCTGTTCCATTGGTCTGAATGCCCATTTTGTTCCAATATCACACTGTTTTGATTACTAGTGCTTTTACTTTAATGATGGCTCTTTTGGTCATTACCAGGCCACCCCACCATCTGGGGCTCTAGTCAGGGAATACCAGGACTCCCACATAGATGTGATGGGCCTAGATCTCTAACAGATCCTTCTCTCCACTGTCACTGGTCATCTCCATCAGGAAAAACACAGTGGACAGTTTTGTAGACCTCTACAGGACCTTGCCCTCAATGTGGAAAAACAATCATAGGAACTACCCCACTCTCTGAAGGAAGGCTGTGTCAACATACTCTGACACTTGAGGAAGACTGGTCCTGAACTGGGTGCAGTCTAGAATGTTCCTAGCTATGACCATGGAATTCAAGCTCAGACCTAGAGGGATGCAGAGGTTACACAGGTTCCTGTACTGAATATGGGCCTCAGATCAGATTGATGGGGTTTACAGTTAACAGTATTTATATACTTTCCCCATATTTGGGAGCTACTTTCTTCCCTAATCCAGCTTTCTAGTCCTATTTCCAACTCAGACACCATCTCCCCAGACAATACCTTTTGCACCCCTGCATGTTAAATGTCAGGATCAGGTAAAATTAAAGTCATGGACCCCTTGAAATATATCTAAAATAGACCTACTAGCTTTTACCAAAATGGAGACTCCAAATCTCATCTGCTATATTCTTGTCTTTAGGTTCCTGATTATTTAAAAAAAATTGTCCTGCTTTATATCTTAATGCTTTTTCAGCCACCAACCTATGACACCAACCTTACTTCCCTGGGCAGATGATCTCACCATTGTGCCCTGGAATCCCACCTCTCCAGAGCCCTGCCCCATTAGGGAAAGATAGAAACAGGCTAGGGGTATGAATTGACCTTTCAACACCCATGTCCAGCAAAGAAGTAATTACAGAAGCCAGACTTCCCACCTTCTGCATCCTGTAATGATCCTGGGTCTATATACCCAGAGGGATAAAGAATAGGAAAGTTTCCAATGGAGGAGATGGGATACAGAACTCTGGTGGTGAGAACTGTGTGAAATTATACCCCCTCTTGTCCTAGGGCTTGTCAATCATTATTAAATCAATTTTAAAATAATGGTAAATGACTAGTGCTTGGCAGTATAGACAAAAGTTGAAGAGAATGATACCTCCATTTTCCCTCTTTTGTCTCAGGAATATTTTGGCTATTTGTGTGGGCTTTGTTTGTTTTGTTTGTGTTTAGTGTTATTCCTCATAAATTTTTGGTTGATTTGCTAAACTTCCTTGAAGAATAGCAATTTGATAGGGATTTAAATTGAATCTATAGATTGATTTTGATATTTATTCTTCAAATCCATTCTTCAAAGCCCCTTCCATTTCTCTGTGTCATCCTCTTTTCTCTTAATAGTGCCCTATAGTTGTCATTGTAAAAGTCCTTCACCTTTCTTAGATTCGTTTTATTTCTTTTGGACTAGTATATAAGCATATTTATTTATAATGATGCACATCTGAAACTTATACAATGTTACTGAAATTAAAGAGACTGATCCCCTACACTGTTAGATTCATTTTAACATGGCCACTATGTACATACAGCAAGGGAGATAAGAAAATAACATTTATTGCTAAGCATTCAGCATCTTCCACCAAAATCAGGAAGAATAGAGTTGACCTCCTCAGTCACCACTAGATACTACTACCCTTTTTCAGAGATGAGGAAACATGTTTCCAAGAAGTAGAGTGACTGGTTTAAAGTCAGAGACCCTGTAACTAACATTCTCAGCTATGGAGACATTTAGCTTTATCTTGGAAGCACTGATCAACTCTTAAGTCCTTAAAAGTTAGCAGAGCAAAAGCTGTAATTTAGTAAATGTGGAGAGAAAGTGTCTGTGTGGTGGGTTGTTAGTTAGTGTGCAGATAACCTTGGTTACTATGCCCTAGGGAACAAGTTATCTATGGCAGGAGTGGAGGCAGAGGGCTGAGGAAGGCAGCCAGTGTAACTGGAACCACCTTTCTTCCCATCATTTACTTCTTCATATTGTTCAGCTTCTTTCATTGGTGTAAAATGTTTTCTTATTTTTCCAGAGTATTTTTATTAGTGATTTTATAATGATTAACAAGATTATAATACAATAGTGGTACAATTCCATACAGTTCCCACTCTCAGAGTTCTGTGTCCCATCCCCTCCATTGGAAACTTCCCTATTCTTTATCCCTCTGGGAGTATGGACCAACATTCATTATGGGGTGAAGAAGGTAGAAGGTCTGGCTTCTGTAATTGTTTCTCCACTAGACATGGGCATTGGCAGATTGATCCATACTCCAAGCCTGTTTCTATTTTTTCCCTAGTGGGGCAGGACTCTGAAGAGGTAAGACTGCAAGAGATATTGATGAGGTCGATTACCCAGGGAAGTCAGGATGGCATCATAGTAGCAACTACAACTTGGTAGCTGAAAGGCAGTAAGATATAGAGCAGGACAAATTGTTTACTAAACAGGAACCCAAAGCTAGTAATAGAGCAGATGAAATTATGGGTCTCCATGTGAAATGAATTTTAGGTATATTCCAAGATGCCCATGACTTTAGTAATTTTTGCCTGAGCCTGATAACTAACATGCAGGTAGACTAAAAGTACTGTCTGGGAAAATGGTGTCAAAGTTGAGAGTAACGTGTAATTGACCCTGCCTTTGGGGAACCATAGTCAAGTTTCTCAGAATCACTGCAAGGTCCTGTGTGGGTAAGAGACAACCAGAACAGCTAGTCATAGCAACCAACAACATGTCAAGGGCAAAGGTATCACAGAAAGGTGTGAGAGTGAGCACAAGGAAGGAGGTATAACAGTTGTGAGCATAGGGAACCCTGTAGCAACCAGAACATGACACTGAACACATGGGAAAAAGATGTGCCTAGCCCTGAAGCAGCAGCATTCTTGTTCTTAGACCACTCAGTACATACCGCATTGTCGTTAGCTGAAGTGTCATTACACAGTTTGCTTCATGTCCTCTGCCTTAACCCAGTCACTGATGCATCATGAATGCACCCTCTACCTTTTGAGAGGAAAACACTAAGCTTTCAAATTGCCCAGGGCCTTTCAATCAACAGGTAAGGTGTAAATCTCATGCTCACTCTGCCTCCTCCTTGCTTTGTGCACCTTCTTCTATGGTTCTTCCTAAATTTGACTTCAACACTCATTCGCCCAGAAATCCTGGGCTTCTGTGAGTTTGTTGTGGTCTCAGGTCTCATTCTTATTCCCCAAGCTCCTAGTCACAGGGGTTCAGACAAGCTCAGCACCAAAGTGAAGAGCAGACTGCCAAAAGCTGAGCAGTCTCAAAGGAGGAACCCAAATGGGATTTAGGACTCAGGACTCCGGAAGATGAAGTATAGCAAGAGTAAGGCTCTTCTGTGGATGCTGATGAGTCCTAAGTCATGGAGAACAATTTTCTTGTCCAATTCCAATGTCTCCTTAGCAATTTCCTCTCTCTCCTTTTCCTACAGGGGAATTGCATCAACTTCAACCTATTAAAGCCCTGCTGTACACAGATGCCCTGCTGCCTCAAATTCCTGCTTTCAACCCAGCTGAGAGCACTTCCCATGCAGGCTGCTGTTCCTGGTGTCAATACCCCCACCCATATGCTGCCAGCCATGGCCCCATAATGCTGCCACTGATCCCTCCCCTACCCAGGCACTTTGCAGAACCTATTTGTTGCCTCCCCCCCACACACACACATGCCTCTCAATAGAGTTTAAAATCAAGTTTAAAATCCCAAGAGTGCTAAGAGCCTGTTGGGTGCTGAACTGAAAATATATATATTGAGTATTGGTATGTGGTCAATAGGAGTTGCAAATTATTGCTGATTAGGAATACAGTTCATGACCTGATGAGCACAAGATGTATCTACAGTTCTACCACCAAAATAAAGCATCCAGATGTCTTGTGGGTATAGATATGGGTGAGTCCCACAACCTAGTTGATGTCATCAAGAACTGAACCACATTAGCTTTTAACCAAATTAAGGTCTTTGGAAAAAGCCATAAATGACATTGAAATATGAATAGTCTTATGCCCGTCTCTCACTATAGTTATTTTACCTCTTCTTTAAAAAATAAAATCTCCCTATACTTTCTTTCCCTATCCTTTTTTTCTTTTTTTTTTTTCTTTTTACTTCTCCTATCCTTTCTTTGTGGAGTTGAAGCTTCACCCATGTTCTTGGGTCAACTTTTAGTATAGCCTAACATATTTCATTTTTTATTATTTTTTATTTCTATTATATGTACAGAGACAGAAATTGAGGGGGGAGAGATAGAGGGAGAGATAGAGAGAGAGAACAGAGACACACCTTCAGCCCTGCTTCACCATTCATGAAGCTTCCCCCTGCAGGTCAGGATCAGAGGCTTGAGCCTGCGCCCTTATGCACTGTAATGTGTGTGCTTAACCAGGTGTATCACCACTTAGCTCCAATTATATTCATATAAATAGACTGATGGATAAAAGCGGAGAGGGAGCCAGGCAGTGGCACACTGGTTTAAGAGTACTTAGTAAAAAGTGCAAGGACCTATGCAAAGTTCCTGGTTTGAACCCCAGCTACCCACCTGCAAAGGGATGCTTAGAAAGTGGTGAAGCGGGGAGTCGGGCTGTAGTGCAGCGGGCTAAGCGCAGGTGGTGCAAAGCACAAGGACCGGCATAAGGATCCCTGTTCGAACCCCGGCTCCCCACCTGCAGGGGAGTTGCTTCACAGGCGGTGAAGCAGGTCTGCAGGTGTCTATCTTTCTCTCCTCCTCTCTGTCTTCCCCTCCCTCTCTCCATTTCTCTCTGTCCTATCCAACAATGACAACAACAATAATAACTACAACAATAAAACAACAAGGGCAACAAAAGGGAATCAATAAATAAAATAAATATTAAAAAAAAAAAAAAGTGGTGAAGCAGAGCTACAGGTGTCTATCTTTCTCTCTCCCTCTACCTACTCCTTCTCTCTCAATTTCTCTCTGTCCTGGCCAGTAAACTGGAAAAAAATGGCCTCCAGGAGTAGTGGGTTTGTTGTGCTAGCACTGAGCCCCAGTGATAACCCTAGGCAAAAAAAAAAAAAAAAAAAAAAAGGAAGGCAGAGATATATAGAGAGAAACATACAGTACCATACTTCTCCTGGTATCATGGCACTCCCATGTGGTATAGAGATTTGAACTTTGGTTATGAACAGGACAAGGCACATACCATACCTGGGGAGCTCTCACTTCCTATTTCTCATTAAATAGATGAGGGTACTAATGTTTCCTCCCCTGGTCCAGTGATGGTAAGGGTTATAACGTGCTTAGCACAAGGGGCAGACTCCTTGAAAAGATCTGGGTGCCCAACAGTCATTATCTTGCTCCTGTGCTCTAGCACAACAAAGGAAAATGAGTCTTAAAATATAAGGAGTTCTGGTTTTGGGAATTGTGTGGAGTTGCACCCCTCTTATCATATGGTTTTTGTCAGTGTTTCCTTTTTATAAATAAAAATTATATTTTAAAAAATCTATAAAAGTACAGGTTAAGTCAGGGATATCAGAGAGGAGACCATGCCTGGGCCTTTTAGTTCTAGATACCAAGACATAGAGTTGGTACAAAGGACCACTTACTGTGAGGAGAGTGTTGACCAAAGATAGGCCCATGCCCCAAGATCACCAGGCGTGACCTTCAACAGCCCTGACCAGGAGACCACAGAGTACAAAGCAAACTGCATCACCTATCCATGAGCCCCACCTACGATGGGTCCTGAACACAAAACATAATTATAGCATCTCCATCTGTTGAGCTAACCTTGTGATATCTAACAAGGAATTCTGCACATGGTTTGGTCCAAGTCCCAATAACAAGCCATGCAGGCTTTCTAGTTCCTTCTGTTGCCAGACTAGGTACAGAAACCAATTCACAACTCTACTTACAGAGTATTACTCAATTCCAACTATCCAGTAAGTCTGACTTGACAACCCAGACAAAAGTAGAGTTTATTCTATACCTTTGTTGAGGGTATAAACCAGAGGGTAGCAACTAATCTCACCTTGGGTACAGTGACCTTGCCTCCAAAATAGGCCTTGATAATATGTCCCATATATTCAAGGATGTGACCAGAAGATCAAAGTTCAATCATGTGGTAGAATCTTCTCCCCTTTGCCCTCCCCACCAAGATCTATAAATAGGGAAATCCAGCACCATTGCCACAGTGCCACCTACTAGCTAGCAAGAGGAACCATGCCAAATGCTTAGAGGAAACCAAACTACTACAGCCATGGCACACATACACATGATCAGATATACACAGATCTGGAAGGGGGGGGGTCAGATATAGACTACAGAAAACACATGGCACAGGGCAGTGGCACAGCTGGTTGAATCCATGCATTACAATGTGCAAGAGCCCAGGTTCAAGCCCCAAAGCCCCACTTGCAGGGGGAAATCTTTACAAAGTAGCAAAGCAGTACTGGATGTGTCTTATTCTCCTCCTTTCCTCACCCCCCCACTGCCTTCCCTTTCAATTTCTGTCTCTATCCAAACTAAATAAATTATATTAAAAGAATTCGTAAAATTTCTTATAAAGGCAATTCAAGAATCTAAACAACATACAGACACAATTCAAGAACTCAGAGATCATTTCATCAATGAGTTTAAAAAGAAAGGATGACAGAGGACCTAGTGAGGGTTGTATTGTTATATGGAAAAATGGGAAATGTTATGTATGTACAAACCATTGTACTTACTGTTGAATATAAAACATGAATTCCCCAATAAATAAATTTTTTTAAATGAAATAGAAAGAAAAAGAAAAAAAAAAAGAAAAAGAAAAACTCCAAACAGAATTTGCTATAAAGTTAGAAAAAAAAAAAAAAGGAACAACATAAAACAGAACTACAGTGGTCCAGGAGGTGGTGCAGTGGAGAAAGCATCAGATTCTCAAGCATCAGGTCCCCAGTTCAATCCCCAGCAGCACATGTACCAGAGTGATGTCTGGTTCTTTCTCTCTCCTCCTATCTTTCTCATTAAAAAATAAATTATTTAAAAAAAAAACAGAACTACAATAAGTGAAGGACACTTTGAATGCAGTTCAACTTCAGGTATCAGGCCTAGGAAAGGCTAAATCAGGTTGAGGAAAAATATCAAGACTAGAGAATACAAGACACACATTCTGTGAATCCAAAGTGGTTAGAGAGGAAAGGCTTAGAAAAATGAAGCAATTCTCTGTGGAATAACTGAGTCCATTAGAAATAATGAATGTGAGAGGTATTGGGATCCCTGAGGAAGTGAAGAGGGAGAAAGAGGAGTAGAGAACATATTCAAAGAAATAATGGCAGAAAAAAAATCCATATTTTCTATATATTTAATAGTAATAATATAGTTAACCCAAATACCCATCAAAAAAGACTAAATAAGGAAGTTATGGAATATATATATATATATATATATTCCATGGAATACTACTTTGCAATTAAAAGCAAAACAAAACAATATTTTACCCTTTGGGAGAAAATGGAGGGGACTGGAGGTGATTATGCTCCACAAAGTGAGTGAAGAAATTAAAGACAGTGACTGGATGGTTTCACTCATATGTGAAATTTAAATAACTGATACATATAAACTTTCAAAAAAATTAAAAACCAGAAGCAAACAAACTGTCTCTAAGATTTTGTGAGAACTATGGTAGTTATTGTTGGTAGGGTGGGGGCACAGAATTTAGGTGGTGGGTATGTTTTGGGACTATATCCTGTAATCTTATATATCACTAGTAATCACAAGTAAAAAATGGCTTGAAGAAAACAAATAAATACAAAGAAACTTAACTGGAGCCCTATCTTACAACACTACAAAGACTAATTTGATATCAATTAAATACTTGTTATACTGCAAACCATAACATTTCTAGAAGAAAACATAGGAAAGGGGTGTCTTGGCATCTTAGCAATGGATATAATACCTAAAATACAACAGCAATAAAGAATTAAAAAGTGAAATGAAATCCAAACTAAAAACCTTGAGAACCAGACTAGGGAGACAGCATAACGGTTCTGCAGAAGACTTTTCATACCTGAGGTTCTGAGGTCCCAGGTTCAATCCCCAGCACCACCATAAAATAAATCAGAGTAGAGCAGTGCTCTGGTCTCTCTCACTCTGTATCTCTCTTTCATTGATAATAAAGAAATAAAATATTAAAAAAGAACCTTGAGGAGCAAAACAAATGATAATAAAATGAAAGGACAAACTACAGAATAGGAACAAGTATTAACAAACTTGTACTCCAATGAAGTTAAAATATAAGAAATATAAAGGTCTCATGCAATTCATTTTTATAAAAATGGTAGCAGTAGTAGGAAGAGTAGTAATCCATTTTAAAGTAGGAAACACAACAGATTACTGGCTGCATAAGTTGTGGTATATATACACAATGGAATACTATTCAGCTATTAAAAATGGTGACTTGAACTTTTTCAGCCCATCTTGGATGGAGCTTGTAGGAATCATGTTAAGTGATGGGCTGCATTGGATCGACCTTCCCGTGGTGCATCCTGTGAGTACCCATTCATTGGGGAAACTGATGATCCTTCCTAGCCGACTGAATCCACATGGATCCCAGTCACTTTCAAAGCCAGCGACAAGCAGCTCCTGACAGCTTTCAAGCTGTTGGTCCTGCTCTTCGAGTCCTCCAACTTAATGTTGAGGGGCTGTCCTTTGCCAAACGCGTTCTTATTGGTCAGTTGGCGATACAGCATCAGGCAGATGTTATTTGCCTACAGGAAACACATATAGCAGTCGATGAAGCTGCTCGATTCACCATCAGTGGATTCGATTTAATATGCTATAATCTCCATCCTAAACACGGCTGAGCCATCTACGTCAAATCGTATCTTGCAGACGTTTACCATACGGCCTCTTCGACCTTCTACGACTCCATTACTATAGGAACTATTCAGCTCGCCAATGTATATAAGCCTCCCAGTGCATCATGGGGTAATGAGGTCCTGCCTAGCCCGAATCACCCAGCCTTTTACGTTGGAGACTTTAATAGTCATCACCAAGACTGGGGATATTCCTCCACTCGTGCTGATGGCTCTATCTTGGCCAACTGGGCTTCAGCGAATGACCTCTCCCTATTGTACAATCCCAAACAGCCAGGCTCTTTTCACAGTGCTAGATAGAATAAAGACTCGTCACCCAACCTGTGCTGGATTAGTACAGTCAACGGCCAAGCCTTTCCCACTACGAGACAAGTTCTCAAGGACTTCCCGCACAGTCATCACCGCCCAGCTATCATCCACATTGGTCTCCAGCTCCCACTGTTTCTGTGCTCGGAGAAACTAAGATGGAACTTTCGGATAGGGCGTCTGTTCAGTGATCTTACCAACAAATCTATTCCTGCAATTCCAATTAACTCTATCCCCTCTGAAGATTCCTACAGGTGCTTCCGCCAAGCCATCTTCAAAGCAGCTTCCCAAGCCATTCCTCGTGGGAGACGTGCTAACTATACGCCTTGTCTTGATTCTGAATGCGAGCAACTACTAAAGCAGTATGATGAGTCGGGCGACCCAGATGTGGCTGACCATCTCATTGCCTCCCTGGATGCAGCACATCAAGCCTGCTGGCAACAACTCACGGAAAGTCTGAACTTCACCCACTCAAATAGGAAGGCCTGGAAGCTTCTTCACAGTCTGGGTGCCGGTAGCCAACCCCCTCCTGTCTCCCATCCACCCGTATCTCCAAACTCAGTGGCCAGTCACCTAACTCAAGTTGGACGTGCTAAGATCGACCCAGTCTGGAAAACAGAAATTTCCCATGAGTGGTCATCCCACTTCCGGTTGTCTTGTCCATCTCCAAAACTCTCTCCCTTTACACTGTCTGAACTGGAAGACGCTTTGAAGAGGGTTAAACCGGGAACAGCTGCTGGCTATGATAACATCACCCCAGAACTCATTCTTAACCTGGGCCCCGCGGCAAAGAAGTGGCTCACTTCATTCCTGTCCCACATCTTGGAATCTGAGTCGATGCCCAAAATTTGGCGTCGTGCGAAGGTAATAGTGATTTTGAAACCAAAGAAAGACCCAACACTGGCTGCCAGCTATAGACCAATTTCTCTCCTCTCCGTGTGTTACAAACTCCTTGAGAGGCTGCTTCTGTCACGTATTTCTCATCTTACAGAGAAATTCCTATCACCTGCCCAAGCTGGTTTCCGCCCAGGAAGATCTATCTGCGAACAAGCCCTGGCCCTCTCAACTTACATTGAAAATGGATTCCAGAAGAATTTAAAGACGGGTGCTGTCTTTGTTGATCTCACAGCAGCCTATGACACAGTCTGGCACTGTGTTCTCCTAGTCAAGATCTCAAGATGCCTGCCTCCATGGGTGGCCAACACTATATCGTTTCTTCTCCAAAACAGAAGATTCCAGGTGCATCTGGGTGACAAGTCTAGCAGATGGAGACTTGTCTCAAGTGGCCTCCCTCAGGGATCTGTTCTGGCTCCTACGCTATTTAATATTTACATCAATGACCTCCCAGAAACTTCTTCAAGGAAGTTCATCTACGCCGATGACATCTGCTGTGCAACTCAGGCATCAAAGTTCGCCATCCTTGAGGAAACACTCACGAAAGACATGTCTCTGATATCTGATTACTGTAAAAAATGGCGACTAATCCCTAGCACTGCAAAAATGGTATCATCTGTTTTCTATCTACACCATGCCTCGGCCTCGCATGAGCTTAATGTGCAGCTTGGTGATACGAGAATCCGGCATGAAGCCCAGCCAGTCTATCTTGGCGTTACTCTCGATCGCACTCTGTCATTTCACAAACATCTCATAAAAACTGCAGCAAAGGTGGGCGCGAGGAATAACATCATTGCAAGACTGGCCAGCTCCTCATGGGGCACGAGCGCTTCCACACTACGATCATCATCTCTGGCATTATGCTATTCCACTGCAGAATACTGTGCCCCAGTATGGTTCCATAGCCCCCATGTCCACTTGGTTGATTCCAAATTATATTCCTCCATGAGGATAATTTCTGGAACCATCCGTTCCACCCCGGTTCCATGGCTGCCAGTTCTTAGCAACATCGCCCCGCCAGATATTCGTCGGGATGCGGCATCATCTAAGTTTGTTTCCCACGTCTGCGCTCAACCAGACCTGCCAATATACGTGGATATCTTTGCTTGACGTCTCGTCACCCAATCTGGTCCCCTATGCCTACACTGAACTTCTCTGTTCCAGTCTCTTGGAAACAGAGTTGGCAGTCAGCTGAGGTAAAGAACAAACACCTCATCACAGACCCCTGTAAGCGTCAACCCGGCTTTGACCTAGCACGTTATGATTGGGCCCTCCTCACTCGCTATCAAACAGGCCATGGCCAGTGCGCCGCTATGTTCCATCGCTGGGGAGCCAGAGACGACCCAAACTGCCTATGCGGCTACAGACAGACTATGACCCACATAGTCAATGACTGCCACCTCTCCAGATTCAAAGGAGGTCTCGAAACTTTACATCAGGCTCAACCTGATGCTGTTGACTGGCTACGGAAGAAGGGCAAACGCTAGAAGAAGAAGACTCACTGTGGACCAAGAGATAAAACAAAGTGGGGGATAGTTAGCACAGTGGTTATGCAAAGCAACTCCTATGCCCCCAAGGCCTAATCCCCGCCCCACCCCCTTTCTGGAGTCAGCTCCAGCCCTGCTCTGTAGCCCTGTGTTTCTGAATAAATCCTTATTTCTGAGGGAATTATTTACCCTTTATCCTAATTTATCATGAGAACAATGTGAAAAATCCCCTACTATATAGTCACACCTCCTGACCACCAGGAGTGTAGATTTTCTCCTGAGTCACCCAACCAGCTCTCTGGCCCCACCCCATGCCAATATAGGGCTTCCTTGCTGCTGTTCCAGCCCCTGAGGGGAAACAGCAGTGGGGACCCACAGTTGTAATTTGGTGAGGCTTAAATTCTCCTCCCTTCAGCAATCTTTGTTGATAAAACTCAGACTGGAGGTAGTGTTTGAACTGGCAGACTGTAGGACTGGTACCAGCTGCTCCCGTGTAGGTAAGGAATTTTAGCCCCAGAAATCTCTCCTTAAGCCTCTCTCTGTCCATGAGCCACATGTGTTTGCACTCACCTGAGGCTTGGTGGGTTCCTGGAGTGATCCTAATCGTATCTTGTTGCATTCTCTACTTCTATCATTTACCTCTCTGGGAGTACAGGCCAAAAATCTTTTTGGGGTGCAGAAAGTGGGAGTTTTGACCTCTGTAATTGTTTCTCTGCTAGACATGGGCATTGGTAGATCAAGCCATACCCACAGCATGTTTCTACTTTTCCATAGTGGTGTAGGACTCTGGAAAGTCATCACCTATTTTCCATAATGGCTTTCATCAAAAAAGCAAGAAGGAACAAATGCTGGTGAGTATGAAAGTGTTGTAAATGACAACCAATTAAAATTACTTATCAAGGCAAAAAATAAGGAGTTGAAACAAGGCATTTATTTTTTTGCAAAAGGGTGTGCCACCAACAATAGCCTTCAGGCAGCAGTGTGCCCCCTTCACCCTTCTCCCATCTTTTATACCTAAAGCAGAACTGTCTCCTCCACCCCTGGGCTAGGCTTCAGAGCTCACAATCTCCCCATTGCCTACATAAGGAAAGGAGGAAGAGAGTCTGAGGGTCTCTGCTGGAAGATTAGCAAGCACTGCAAGGAGCTGACCTAAAGAATACAAAACTACTGGCCACAGGTGGTCATAGATAACAATTTATAAAAATAATTTTTGTACTAAACAGTTGTATTCATGTTCTTTTGTTTATATATATACATATATATATATGTTATTTTCCCCTTCCAGTGTTAGTTTTTTTTTAATTTTATATTTAAGAAAGGCGACATTAACAAAACCATAGGATAGGAGGGGTATAACTCCACACAATTCCCACCACCCAATCTCCATTCATGTTCTTTTGAAGAGAAGACCTAACCATCTCTCACAAAAGGACTATGGTGGCTCCTCTGTTTTACAAATAGAACTAACAAATGAGCCAGTCATCTCACATATGGGAATATATTTGAAGAAAACAAAAACAAAGGGCCTAGGAAGTAAGACTGGTGGTATTTTACCAGACTTTTATGCCTGAGGTTCAGAGGTCCTGGGTTCAATCTCTAGCACCACCTAAATTGAAGTTAAGCAGTGTTCTGATGTCTCTCTCTATTTCTCTCTTACACACACACTCACCTTGCCAGTCCCTGTTCAGGGCGCCATTTGCTGGGCTAGCTTCATGGGCTGGAGACAGATGACCAGGGACTCATGGCTGAGCTGGGAATGCAGTTCAATCTTTATTGACGAGCAATCTAATCTAATCTAATCTCTCTCTTCATTAGAAAGCACTGTCTCCTGAGGTGGAAGTGTCAGGAAGAGGAAGTACGTAGGATAGGGGGTGGGAGAAGGAAAATAGTGAGTGAACCAGTGGGGATTAAACCAATGAAAACAATGATTACGTAAATAGACTACACTGTCAAGCAATGCAACCGAAGGAGTCTTAGAAGCAGAATTTAGAAGCATACCAACAACATCTAAAAACAAAAACAAAAAAAAGCAAAACAAGAACAATAAACATGATTGTGTGCCCTCATATTCATTAGATCTTGACAATAGCCATGATATGAATATAACTTAACAAACCCCCCCTCCCTCTCTCTCTCTCCTCAGCAGTAAAAAAGAAATCTTGTTATTTTGCATTTTGTTAACTTAACAGACCTGAAGAATGTTTTGCTAAGGGAACTAAATCACATAGAGAAAGACAAAGTCTGATCTCATCTATAAATGGTACAGTATATTTACAGTACCTCCAAGGCCTCAGATTTAATCTTAAGTGCTGCATATGACAAGAGCCTTACTTTGGTATTTTTTGTCCTAGACAAATAAGTCTCTAAAATAGTAATCGAACATATACCAGAAAGAGGTCACATTTATGGTTACAAAAGCAAGGCATGAAGGAAGAAGGAATTTGATGAAGTAGGTCAAAAGATACAGTCTACGGCCATACCACCCTGAACACGCCCGATCTCGTCTGATCTCGGAAGTCAAAAGATACAAGCTCAGAGATAAATACACACAAGATTACTTACAGAATACTGACTATAGTTAACATAAATGTATGCTATGTTTGAAAATGAATGAAAATACTAAAAGTCCTCATTTCAGGAAAAAAAGAATATTTTTTTGTATTTGTATCTTTATGAGATGGTGAGCTAAATTTTTTGTGGTAATCACAATATATGTAATTCAAATCAAGATACACTTAAAAGTAAATACTATTAATTTTCCTAGTGTATTATTTTTAAAGATGATCAGAACAATTTGCTCCTTGAATATCTGATATAGCTGTGTATGGTATTTTTGTGGGCAGTCTTTACATCTTTTTATTACGTTTTTAAAATTAGAAAAAAATGTATTGCCACCAGGACTATTGCTAGGACTTGGTGCCTACATAATGAACCCACCACTCCTAGTAGCCATTTTCCCCTTTTTTAATTTTTTCTTAATAAGACAGAGAGGAACTGACATATTAAGGGAAAAAAAGGTACTGGAACATGATGGCAGAAGACCTGGGGGGTTAAACTGTTATGTAGAAAACTGAGAAATGTTACATTTGTATAAACTACTGTATTTTACTGTTGAGTGTAAACCATTAACTCCCCTAATACAGAAAAAAAGAAAAGAGAAATTTTCAAGTGGCCCTTGACTCACACTTAGGATTTTCAATAAACTAGATGCTGAGCAGAGTAGCAGGTCACAAAGTCACCATGCCAACCTTCCTGTCTCCATCAGAACAGGGCATTATGTTCTCCTTGGGGTGGGGGAGGGTGGAGCAGGTAGAAGGGCCCTCAAGCCTCTCAGCCACTGGGCCTCTTCCACCTGCACAGCAGGTACCATGTGGAGGCTCACATCCCGGTGACTTAGTGAAAAGGCCTACATCCCTGTGCACATGTGGAGACAGTGGAGGCAGCAGCCTAACGTGACCTGAAGTAGCTAGTCACTGTGCAGTGTGGCCACAGGAGCAGTCAAGAAAATGGGGAGTGGCAGTTCAGGTCTCCCTGGCCCTGCGCTCTTCCTGCTGTTGCTACTGCTGCTGCTTCCACTGCTGAGTATGGGGAACTTCCAGTACAGACTCCCAGGCTGGGTAGACTTTCATCACCTCAGTGAGCATTGGAGAAACCTCCACCGCCAATTCACCCCAAACAAAGGAAACTTCCACCACCGCCGCAGCCAAGGAGAGTCATCCCACAACAGCCAGAGAATTGATAAGAGTTCCTGCCAGAGTGTGTATGATCTCTACTTCGTCTTGGACATGTGAGTGAGCTTTCTCCCCCTGATTGGTGCCAGGAGGTGCTGCTTTACTGGGATCAGTACAGACAAAACTTGAGTGCAATTACCCCAGTCTGTGAGAGGTGGAGAGGTAGGGTCAGGCTTGGTCAAGTCAAGGAGCAAGACCTTTGCCATTCCTTTCTCCAAAGGCATAAGGATTACCACCTCCCCACCCCAACCCCCAACCCCATGTCAGGATTGTTTGCTCCATTTCCATAGAAATGCTTTAAAAAAAATTACACATATATAATTCCCTTTTGTGGCCCTTGTTGTTTTTTTGTTGTAGTTATTATTGTTGTTGTTATTTATGTTATCATTGTTGGATAGGACAGAGAGAAATGGAGAGAGGAGGGGGAGAGAAAAATAGACACCTGCAGACCTGTTTCACTGCCTGTGAAGCAACTGCCCTACAGGTGGGGAGCCAGGGGCTTGAACCCGGATCCTTACACCAGTCCTTACGCTTTGCACCACGTGTGCTTAACCCACTGCACTACCACCCAACTCCCAGAAATGCTTTTGTAAGATTTGTACTGAGGGATGGGGAGACAGCATAAGGGTTATACAAAAAGGATCTCATGCCTGAGGCTCTGAGCCCAATTTCAAGCCCCAGTACCACCTTAAAGCAGAGCTGAGCAGTGCTCTGGGAAAACAAAATAGTTTAAATTTTAAAAATTGTATTGCATTTCTAGATTGCCTTGTATAATCTGATCTTGTTATCAATATTATTCTCCCAGTCCATGAGCATAGAATATCTACTCATTCCTTTGCATTTTCTTCATCAGTTAGTTTCATCATGCACGTCTTTGGGGAAATGTCAATATATGCCAAGGAATTTTATCCTTTCAGACTTAATTGCAAGTATAGTTGCTTTTATTCATTACAATTTGTTGCTGATTTATTGAAATGCAAATGACCTTGTATTATGCAACTTCACTGAACTCATTTATTCTAATAGTTTTGTAGTAGAAATTAAGAGAAAAAGGAGGAAAAAGATAAAGATTTAAAAAAAGAAAAAAAAGACTCCTGCAGCCCTGCTTCACCATTCATGAAGCTTTCCCACTGCAGGTAGGAACCAGGGACTTGAACCTGGCTCCTTGCGTATTGTAATGTGTGCACTCAATCAGGTGTGCCCCAATAACTTTTATTTCTATATAATTAGTTCTAGTATCCCACTATCATTTCCAACTTTAGTATTCTTCTCTCATAAATGTTGCTATATCCAGAATGCTAATTTTATTATTGGTATTTATCTTTTTTCTGTTTTTATTTTATTACTCTCTCATATCTTTATTTATTCTTCTCTTATGTTAGTTGGTCATTCTTCTTTTTATTAATCTAGTTCCATAAGCTGTAAGGCTTATTTTGGGGCTTTGATATCTTTCTTTTTCATAAGTTTCTTTTAATATTTTATTTATTTATTACCTTTTGTTGCCATTGTTGTTGTAGTTATTATTGCTGTTGATGATGTCCTTATTGTTGGATAGGACATAGAGAAATGGAAAAAGGAGGGGA